>NC_063209.1:18939850-19019850 GCF_017589495.1 Alosa alosa | reverse complement strand
CTACGAGCGGCTGATCCGCCGCGAGGAGCAGCGCAGCAGCTCCCAGTCCAGCAGCGAGGACAAGGACGATAGCGTGAGTAGCGCCCCCTGTAGACAAACATGCGCCATGAACTCTCCCGCTTAGGTTGCTGTGGCCAGGGGGCGAGACAGTGCAGTGTGATGTGTTTAAATGCCAGCTCACTCTCATGTACTGAGCTTCAGCTAAACACACAGAGATCCTGTTTTTTAAGAGCCTGGTTTAGGAGTTGCAATAGTTTTCCTTTTCATGTTAATTGGTTAGCATGGAGAAAACTTGAATCATTCATTTTCTTATTTCTTATTTATATAAGTATTTCATTGCCTTTTGTAAGCATAATGCTACAATGTACATAAAATGTTAGATGGAGCAAGGATATGAGTTGGCACAGTTGCTGCTGTTGTGATTTTTGTATTCCATACCAAACCCATCACTAATAGCCTCCTGTCAGAAGTGCTTTTTCACTCAATGTGCTGAGTGCTTTGTGTGACTTTGCCCGTGACTTTGCCAGAGCCAGGCCATGGAGGGCACGGAGGAGGGGCTGGACGAGGGCAGCAAGGGCATCAACGAGCAGGCCAACTACGCCGCCAACAAGCTGCGGCAGCTCTACGACAAGCTGGAGTACAAGCGCCAGGCCCTCGGCTCCATCCAGAACGCACCAAAGCCAGACAAAAAGGTGCGTCGCCATTACGACCAGCTGCCTGGCACTCAGAGTTGGTTTGAAACCAAAAACTGATGATCACAGAGATTGGTGTGGTTGCTGTATGGTTTTACAGGATAAATGACCAGAAGTTGAGAGTTTACTGGACCTCCATCAGGTGGTACTGGTATGTGGTACTGGTTGAAGCTGTTTGATGCTAATTGATGTTAAGTGTGTTAAGTGTCTGGACATTTGCAGGAATAAGTTTCATTCAGGAAGCATCCTTCTTGTCTTCTGTGCTCTGTTCTTTCTGGAAATAACAAACTTCAGGATTTGATTGCATTAACCCTTAGAACCCTAGACTGTTGGGCATTTTCACTACCTTTAGTTAGAAGGATTTATCCTGGTCATTGTAAGTGCCATTGTAAGTGTTTTTTTTTCAGCAGAGTCTAGGCTACCCAAATCTGCCACAATTTAATGTATTAATACTTGCATTGATTTCATTTTGATTTTTAAATAATAAAAATACAAAAAGCGTATTATAAAAAGTCTTATATTTTGACATGTATCTCACCACTGCAAGCTGGTAGCTCGACTTGCATGCATTTTGCAGTCACTTTGTCTGTTTTTATAAGCCAGAAGGATCGACATGGTACCAATGAATAGCCCTTTGTCTCCTCTTTCATCTGATATGCTTGCCATATCTATGCGATCACAGGTTCGCGAGTAATTCAAACGAGAGTAATGGGTACGCAGGTGAACTCGGAGAACTATAGACTGTAAATATGATGCAATTTGATTTAATTTCATGATTTTTTTAAATTTTCATACTTGATTGTACAGACAAGTGTGTAGTCTCGTTGGAAAGCCCCACTTCTGCTCTGTCATAGAAGGTTTCATCTCGCATAAAGGTTTCATCTCGCTGCGACGAACAGTTCCGGAGCAATGTAACAGAGAAAAAAAGGTGTGTTTTTTGACGCACTTTGCGTCAATCGGGTTCTAAGGGTTAACAGCACATTTTCACAATGAAAGGATCTCTGTGAAGGAAGCTTTTCATTCAGCCTGGCTAATGGCCTTTGGACACAAGGACCCATTACTCAATGTGACCCCTCCCCAACCCTTGGCCCCGGTGCTATTTATGGCCTTCTCTCAGTGTTCAGGGACAGTGGAGCCCTGTACCTATGCCACGCAAGCCATTTGTCTTCTCCCTCAGCAGAGCCCCCTTTGTCACATACGCACGCACACACACACACACACACACACACACACACACACACACACACACACACACACACACACACACAAACACACGCAAAACCCTGGTCTGAGAACTGCCATCGAATTAAAAACAACAGTGGACAAAAACAGTGGAAACAATGGATATGAGCTGGGGTTTTAGGGAAGCTTTTTCCTGTTAAAGGGGAGTTTTGCTTTGCCCTTGGTATGTCCCTTAACTTGCACTGGTGGGGTCTGGTCTGTGTGCCTGGAGACGATGCCGTTTGTCAGGATGTTTTATAAATTATTCAAATTGTGTGTGTGTGTGTTCGTCTCAGATTGTGTTGAAGCTGAAGGAGGAGATCGGGGCCATGGAGAAGGAGCACAGCGACCTGCAGTTGCACATCTCACGCACAGACCTGTGGTGTGAGAACCTGGGCACGTGGAGGGCTGTCGTCAGCGCTGCCGAGGTGAACCTCCTCACCCTCTCACCTCCACTCCCTACTCCCTCACCTCCTCATCCTCTCACCTCCACTCCCTACTCCCTCACCTCCTCATCCTCTCACCTCCACTCCCTACTCCCTCACTCCCTCTCCTCCTCACCTCCTCACTCCCTCACCCTCTCACCTCCACTCCCTACTCCCTCACTCCCTCACCTCCTCACTCCCTCATTCCCTCTCCTCCTCTCCTCCTCTCCTCCTCACCTCCTCTCCTCCTCACTCCCTGTCCTCCCCACTCCCTCACCCCCACTCCCTCACCTCCTCACCCCTGTTATACAAGCTGCTGAGCCATTTATGAAGAAAAGATCAGAATGCTGCTTCTGTGATAACGTAGAAAGTGGTTTAGCACTAGCGTTTTCATAGTATTTTGTAGTATTTTCTGAAGCTCCTTGCTGTCTAAAGGAAGGACATGTGTGTCCTTGAGGTGAACTGAAACTTCAGCCAGACGTGATAAGAGTCTGAGGTCTGAGTCTGTAAAAAGCTCGCTATCAATGGTGTCTGGCTCATTTGGGTTATATTAATATTGTAATCCATTTCTGTTCACTGGAACACTGATAAAGCCAAAGCATGTGTGTTCCATTTCCCTATTCGCCTGCAGCGTGACAAAGCCTCTCAGATGAGTTGTGATTGGGCCATTGTTTGTTTAATTGACCACTAAATAGTCAAAGGGTGCAATCGTTCATGTTCATAGCTCTTTTGTTTTGCCTTAATTGGCATTTTGGGTCGTCATGTTTTCATAATTGTTATTACAACTGTCCTAACATTCCTTTTAGATGACTAATGGCATGTTGATTAGGAATTCTATTTGAGTACGGGTTATTCCAGAGTTAAAATCAAAGGGTACACATTCTTTTAAATTATGTACCGTACCGTTTATTCAAGCTTTTGTCACTGTTGTTGCAAACCAGCATCATTATAAAGCAGCTTATTTTTCGATAGGCTGTCTAACAATGTAGTTATAAGACTGACGCTTTCAATAGTCACTATGACAGCGATGCTACATCGTTCACATACTCATGTCGTCATGAGTTCCTGTGCTGGTCTATTAGAGATTTAAAGCATGCCGTGGGTTAGAGCATATAGGCTCTTTGTGCAAGTCAGACAGGTTGGCTGTTTGCCCTCTTCAGCAGTCATTACAGCCAAATTGGTAGGGCAGTGTGGATCTTAAATGCCCGTCTCTGCCCGTAATCTACCATCCTGCTTGTCCTCTTTCTTTTCTCTCTCCCTCCCCTCCCTCCCCTCCCTCCCTCCCTCTCTCTCTCTCTCTCTCTCTCTCTCTCTCTATCTATCTTTTGTGCACTCTCTTTTCACTCTCTCTGTTTGTACAATCTCTCTACACTCCCCCACACTCTGTCTGTCTCATTCAAAATTCAATGTTTTATTGGCAGGACAATTTGAAGTGAACACAGTGTTTGCAAACAGAATGCAAAGACATGGCAGACAAAAAATACATTTGCTTTATATTGATTCATTTAGAAAATGCTTTTATCTAAAGCCATTTACAAAAATGAGAAATAACATCCAAGCTACAATGCCTTAGGTAGCTATTAGTATGACATCAATCAATACTATGACCAGGCGACTCAAGCTTTCAGTACTAGTTTAAGTGTAGTCAAAGGCCAAGAGAGTGGTTGTGGAAGGAGTGCATGGGAAGTGTTGGGCTTGTTAGCAGAGGAGGTACCTTCAGAAGTTTTGGGTCTTCGTAAATCAGGTTTCTAGGCCAAGTGTACTATACAAGGTCTCTGCATTTATCCTATTGGTGAATTAGTGAACATACAGAGCACACAGTGAGGTGAAGCACACACTAACCCACAGCAGTGAGCTGCCTGCTACAGTGGCGCGCAGGGAGCAGTGAGGGGTTAGGTGCCTTGTGCCTTGCTCAAGGCCAGGGCACTTCAGCAGTGGATGTGGGTACTGTATGAGAGAGCTCAACCACTTCCCCCGCCCACATTGTTCTTACTGGTCGGGGATCGAACCAGCAACCCTTCGGTTTCAAGCCCAAAGCCCTAACCAGTAGGCCACGGCTGCCCCTATGCAAATGCATCCGAGATGAACAAACCTACTTGTGTGAGTGTCCCTCTCTCCCCTCCCCGGCTGTACTGGACTCATCCCTGTGTGTGTGTGTGTGTGTGTGTGTGTGTGTGTGTGTGTGTGTGTGTGTGTGTGTGTGTGTGTGTGTGTGTGTGTGTGTGTGCGCGCGCGCTCTGCAGGCGTCTGAGGAGAACGGAGAACAGGTGCCCTTCTACTCGGTGGCCGTTAGCCTGCCTGAGGGCGAGGACACCAAGAGCAACCGCTGGACCGTCACCAGGAAGCTCCCAGAATTCCAGGCCCTCCACAGGAAGCTCACCGAGGTAACACACGTACAGAACACCCCCCGCCCCGCGAGTGAGATCACTTCCTGTTTCTGTGATTCCGTTCACCTCAGTGGGCAGAGTAGGGGCATGTAAAACTATCAACATGGTGTCCATGGATACTGCAGCACCCAAACAACATTTGGTCAGACGCATAATAGGGCATAAAAAAAAAATTCTTGGGTTCCGGTTTCCGACCGACCCTGTCAATTTATGTGCGACCCAAATTTATTTTATGAGCTTGGGGAAGAAATAACACTAAATACATTAAATAAATCCACAAATAAAAGGCTTAACTATAATTACATTAATTACCCCTTGCTATGTATAGGGATGGCGTATTCTCTCTTTTACAAAGTAGCCTATGCACAGCTGTTCACGGCGATTGTTTTAGTCACTTACCAGGCACTTTCAATTTTGTCCAAACACACTTAACTTTTTCATAAATTTGACCACTCATCATTAGTTTCACCGTGAAATTTCACCTACCACAACAGTCCCTCAAGCGAATATTGAGACAGATGGCACACTTACTTCTGCACCTTCTGCATATGACACCAAAGACTGCCCTAAGTGTTGGTTCCTCTACAGTTTGATGACAATAAATAGAAGGCTAACGTTAATGATCTGCTTACTTGCATCTCTCAACCTGGTGTTGCTAACCTACCTAGGCTATGAAAGTAAGTTAATTAAGGCCTACTTGGTTTACTGACATTTGAGTAGGCTATGCAACCCATTGGCAAACGTTTACCTGGATATGTCCTTTTAGCTTATGTCATGTTTGCTAGCTTGTGGGCTTAGTTTGAGTAGTGCTACCAAAATCATAGAAATTAATAAAATTGCAAGACATTTACCTCTTCTATAATCCAAGAATGATTTCGTTCGAGTTGTTTTTTTTAACATTTATTAACATAACTAATGACATATAAGACATTCCCAATTGCATCCACATATCGTAATGCACTATGCAAAAAAAGTGATTTACACTCGTAGCCGAACACAGTGAGATGCAAGCCTTCCAATCCACTCAGAAATGTAATTAGGCTACTCTCCACGTCTTTTAAAGGGGCAGGCAGTCAATTAGACGTACACCACCAATGTAATGACATTAAACAGAAGTGTAGTCAAATAGTTTAAATCAATATGAAATTACTAGATACTTACTTGACTATTAGTAATTATGCAGGCCACAGACTATGAATTATTAAAAAGATATGAACTTAATATGAATTACAAAATATATGAATGTATTGAAACATATGACATGATGCCATCTCTTTAGGTGACCGTCTTTTTGGACAGTTCTACAAAAGGTTATACTGCTTTGTGAATTACCTCAGTCAAAGCATTTTCACAAATAAAGTAGGCCTACTTTGATTTTCTGTAATCCTTACTGTTTATCTTTGATTATCCTTTTTTAATAAGCATCAAGATTATCAGTGTGATTTTGGTCTTACTAACCTTAATTGCCCTAAATTTTTAAAAAACAAATCGCAACTATTTTTGCAATTTTCACTTCCTCCCGCAATTTCTCCACAAGAAACAGCTAAAAACACCGCAACTTCCATCCAGGCATTTTAGGTCGTAACAGTCTCAAAAAACCTTGTGAAATCCTGGAGGGACTGATTTTCTACCTATCCCTTACTGCCACTGGGAAAAAAAAAAATCCCTACCGACCCATGGCCTCAACTGACAACCAACAGGAACCAAAACTTTTTTTTTTTTATGCCTAGGACGTCAGTGTGGTGCAACTTGGTAATGGTGATGAATGTCCGATGAATGTCTATGAATACAGATGAGGACGTGTTATTCTAAAGTAGCAGAAGGTGCACGTCGCACATCTAACTTAGTACAGGTGCAGGGTAAAGTAGATCCGTGAAATAAAGAAAAAAGTACCCGCACGCTGTTGCTGCTGCTCCCGAAGTGATTTATTACACAACGTTTCGACCAATGTTGGTCTTCGTCAGGTGTACACTTTTTCTTTATGATGTGTTTTTCTGTCCTAATACCCTCCCCTTCACCACCACCTCCACCTACCAGATGTGCAGATACACACCGTCAGTAGTCTGGTGCATTAAAATGCCACTGAGATCTGATGCACTTTCTCTCAGCGCCGCATACCGTGACGGCCAAGGGAGCGAGCATGACTCATCAGTTGAGCCGCATATGTGCAGATACATCACTAAAGATGGCACACCACCACAGACAGATCCATCACTAAAGATGGCACGCCACAGCAGACAGATTTGTAATGTGGATTCTTTTGCTCACTTTTTCAAATATGTTTTTCTATTTCCATCTGTCCCTTGCTCTCTTCCCCTAATTTCTCTTTCAGTGTTTCCCCTCTTTGAAGAAGGTCCAGCTGCCGTCGCTGAGTAAACTGCCATTCAAATCCATCGACCAAAAATTCCTTGAGAAATCCAAAAACCAGCTCAACGCCTTCTTACAGGTGAGACACTGACTGCATGCCATGATCTCTTCCCCAATTCGAAACACCTAAAACCCTTTTCTGAAAATGTCTGTGGTTTCTCGACCCCGGGGATGTAGCCCCAGTACAGAAAAGGAAGTGGATGAATTAGGTAGCGGCGTCTGTAATGTAATGTCATCTCTCCCTCAGTTACTGTATGTTTTTTTCTTTCTCTCCCTGGAGGGCCAACACATACACCATCATCAGTCTTTTGGTGGCGTTTTTTTTCATTTCATGTCTGGTGCCTTGTATGCCCCCCCGGCCCTAGGCCACATGTTCTCATACATGACAACAAAAGGCTGCACAGGTGCCCTTTTTTAGCTGAAGGGTGTCTGCAAGATGGCACCCGCTACACAGATTGAAAATGAAAAAGCCGGGCTTTTTAGTCCGCCAGCTGCCAGCCGCAGCCTGTAGTCTAGCAGGGGAGGGGCATCAGCCTGCTGAGGCTCAGTGGAGACTGGTGGCTGGACATTGGACCACATTTCTGTCTTTGTTTTTTGGTGAAATGTAACTTGGTTTTTATTGCTAAAGCTTGTCATTTTGTGATGGTTTGAAGTGTGAGAGCATTGAAGCAGGAGAGGTTTGGTGTCCTTGAGGGGATTGTTTTAGCTAGATGTTCCTACTACCAACCAGCATTTGAATATTGGCACATTTGGTCTTTGTTTTGACAGAATATGGCCAGATTTGTGTTGTCAAAACCTGTTATTTTATGGTGATTTGAAGGGAAAGTGCCTTGAAGCGTGAGCATGTTTGATATTTCCTAAGGGGGAAATTTTAGCTCGATTTGAGCACTTGAATACCTTTATTTTATGAAGGCTGCAGGCTTTAGCGAAATGTGTTTGTTTTGTCATCCCAATGTTTTTTATACATGTTGGTGTCAGACAGGGTTCTATTAAGAAGTGAATGGCTTGCAAAACAAGCTGTAAAATGAGATTGACGTGGAAATGTTGATAATAAATGAGGCTGTAAAAACCAGATCTGGGGGGAATGTAAACACACCACCAATAAAAACAATGCAATAAAACAGACGAGGAAGTAGCTAAATTACTACTTTTTGTTAATTGCTACATTTTCAGCCAAGGCATGGAGTCAGCAGGCTCAATATCCATCTGGTCAGATGTTGTCGGGCCAAGACAGCAAAGTCCACATCCCCTGTGGCCTTTTCACTTGACTGATTACTCTCATATAGACCTAATGACTCTTTCAGTCTCTCCAGTAGCAGGATTCGTAGCACCCATCTTGGCTAGATGTCAATCACCCTCATTGTGTGGTGGTATACACATCACACATGGGTTGCCTTGATGGGAAAGAAAGCAGGTGGTTGGATGACCTTAGACCTTTGGTTGGTGTGTGGTGTTGTCCTGCAGAAGATGCTGATGGACGAGCGCATGTGCCAGAGCGAGGCGCTGTACGCCTTCCTCAGCCCCTCCCCCGAGCACCTCAAGGTCATGGACATCCAGAAGAAGTCCTCCTTCTCACTGGCCTCTTTCCTGGAGAGGCTGCCTGGCGACTTCTTCTCCCATCAGGAGGTGAGAGACCTCCCCCAGACACACACACACACACACACACACACACACACACACACACACACACACACATATCTGGATAAAAACAAGCAGACACATAAAATCATTTACCTGTTACACTATCTGACTATTTCCCTGTTTTTACCTTGCTGTGTGTGTGTGTGTGTGTGTGGGAGCTATAAATGCCTTCTTTTAAAGACCGGTGTGTGTGTGTGTATATATATATATATTTATATATATTTTTAAGCTTCAGCTTATTAGCTCTAGACTAAGTGCATCTGAAGCCCTCTGCTGCTAAACAGGCCAAGGTACCAGTACCAGTGTACATTGACTACTGCTCCTTCACACTGAAAGCAGCATCACGGCGTAGATAGCCAGCTATTTATGTTGGGGTATGACTCACCCAGGCAAAGAAAGAAACAAGCGTAGCCGTCCTCTAAGACCCAGGGTGGGACAGATTCATGAGGCTCATTTCCTGTGCCATCAGGAGGAGGCGGAGGACGACAGTGACCTCTGGGACTACGGCGACGAGGCCGACGGGAAGAAAGACGCCCTCGCCGAGCCATGCTTTATGCTCATCGGAGAGATCTTCGAACTCAGGGGCAGTGAGTGGCACTTGTGATGCAGCTCACATGGCACAGAGGATTGTGCGTGTGCGTGTGCGTGTGCGTATGCATGTGCGCGCGTGTGTGTGTGTGTGTGAGTGTGTGTGTGTGAGTGAGTGTGTGTTTGAGTGTGTCAAGTTGTTGCAGGCTGCTTTCCTCATGCATAATTATGCATATCAGAAGCCTGTATCTATGTCTGTATCTGGGTGTGTATATGCGTACGTGTGTGTGTGCGTGTGTATGCTTGTGTGTGTGTGTGTGTGTGTTTGAGTGTGTATATGTGTGTGGGGGGGTTCTGTGTGTGTGTGTGTTTGAGTGTGTATTTAAGTGTGTCAGGGGTTGCGGGCTACTTTCCTCATGCATAATTATGCATATCAGAAGCCTCTGTCTATGTCTGTATCTGGATGTGTACATGCGTACGTGTGTGTGCGTCTGTGTGTGTGTCTGGGTTAGCAAGTATGCTATGTACTATGCACTCATGCGCCCCTGTATAGCTTGATTTGCATCAAACTGTTGTAAGGTGGTTGTGCACATCCATTGACTTCAGCGAGCCACCTTCCTCCTCTCTTTCTCCATGGCGCTCCTGCACGAGCAGTGTCTTTCCTCCTCTCTTTCTCCACAGCGTTCCGTCCTTATTCCTCCCAGCGTCAGCCCCCCCCCCCCCCCTCGGCGCTCCGTAACGTTACCGCTGGTCATTCCATTACGCGTCAGTCCCCCACACACAGCCTCATTACGCTCCCATTGATTCTCATTGATAGACTCTCCAGGAAATTTACTTGAACTCCTTTCAGGGGTTTCTCAGCAGACGGTTTCACCACTTGCACAGACAAACAGAAGTAGGGGTGTTGTAATGAGACTTTTTCCCCTTCCTTGTGCATAACTTTGTCTACTAGGCTGTTGGTTTCTGGTATACACAGATAGGAACAATTTAGTAATGCTCAGGTATGTGAACAGGAAGTTCAAAACCAAAGCATGTCCTTCATCAGCCTCCTATTTCCACAAGCTTGAGTTACCTGAGTGACTCAGTACTACTTGGAAATAGTTGCAAAGTCACTGGTAACAGGATATACAGTACAGTTGTTTTGGAAATAGAGTTTGGTATGCTGTTGTTAGGGTTATTAAATATGGCACATGTAAATTGGCAGACTAAAGGTGATGATCATTGGGGCAACTTTTTGAGCAATGTTGTTGGGCAACCACATAATTTGCCTACTGATGATTGAAGTACTGCATAATTTTTTTTACGACGGATTTCAATGGGAATGTATCCGAACAACAATACTGTGGCACATTGCCCAGCAGCACTGCTCAATAAGTTGCCTCATGTAGCATCAGCTTAAAGGAGAACTCTGGCATGGGTCAGCCTAGAGAACTCTGGCATGGGTCAGCCTAGAGAACTCTGGCATGGGTCAGCCTACAGCCATGTTGTTAGAGGGCTCTCGGCTCTGGCATGGGTCAGCCTAGAGACATGTTGTTAGAGGGCTCTCGGCTCTGGCATGGGTCAGCCTAGAGACATGTTGTTAGAGGGCTCTCAGCTCTATCCGCATCAGAACAATGACTAAAAAGGAAAGAAATATCTGTGCAACATTAATTTAGCGGTCATGCTACTGGCGAGAATGGCTAGGCAGCTTTACAGCTACCATTTGGGGGCAGAAACCCAAAGACAAAGTAAACCGCTTTTTGTGCCTCTGAAGGGGCTCAATATGTCATTAAAAGTGCTGAGCAACATGGACAGCACTCAGTCAGTCACATACCTGTTTTCTTCAGTTGCTTAGTGTCAAGTCCAACTGGTCATACTAGTTGTTGCCGTATGCTGGCGACAGCATACGGCAGCATACGACAGCATATGCCAAATATTTTGATATTTGGCATCAGTCTTGGTTCAGAGGTGCTGATGGATATAGACCTGTGCAACCTGTTGCTCGTCTGCAGCTTCTTAGTCACACTGAAGACATCCCAGCAGAGCAGCTCAAAACCGTTTAACACTACAGGAATACTACAGCATGAACTCTGCCTTTTGAATATGTTCAGAAAAGTCAGAAATATAACAGGGCCTTACATTACAGAGCAAAATATATACACGCTTTTCTGTAGTGACTCAGTGGCACACTCTTGGCTGCCCACACTATAGGGGTATGGGACGCCACAACAGGCCAGGCCATTGAGCATGCAGATGCTCAGCTGTAGTGTTCGCCCACAGCAGGACCTCTGTGTGTCTCCTCTCTGGACAGAGGGACACAGTCATGCCTGGAGCTGGGCCACCTGAGGGTGTTAAGACAAGCCTGTTCTGCATGTGGAGTAGGGGGATGAGACGTGTGTAATGTGTCTGTTCTGCATGTGTAAAGCGCCATGAGACATGTGTAATGTTTTGCCACTCTATAAGTGATATTAAGTAGAAAATTGAAATTGGATGAGGATTGGATACCATACCGCAATTTCCCAACTACCGGTATTAGCCGCAGCTTATGCATCGATTTTGCAAATGGGGGCAGTTAACATGGTATTAATATGGTTTTGTTTCTTTTAACTTACATAAAACACTGTTCTGCGAATTATATATAATGCGGCTAATAGACAGGAAATGACTGTAGGGCCTTTTGAGTGTATTTCAGCTGTGAGCTGAGTGGAAGTGAATGAAATAAAAGGGTCTTTGGGACTGTGCTGTTGTGCAGCTGTCTGACCACAGCTATGGGGTTCTAGAATAGAACAACGGAAGGTTGGGAGTTCCATCCTAGAGACTTCACATTTAGATGTATTCATTTAGCATCTAGCTTTTTATCCAAAGTGACTTACAACATTCAAGCATACATACAGTGCAAAGCACTGCACTAGCAGTGCACTAAGGCAATAAGCACTACTACCAGAGGAGGAAAGTGCACAAGTGTAAGGGCTAGTCAAAGTGTACCTGAAGGAGATAGTGGTTGGAGAAGAGGGAGGGAAGAAAAGAAAACACATTCATGTTAGGTGTGTTGGGTTGGGTTAGGTGTGTTGGGTTAGGTGTGTTGGGTTAGGTGTGTTGGGTTAGGTGTATTGGGTTAGGTGTGTTGGGTTGGGTTAGGTGTGTTGGGTTAAGTGTGTTGGGTGGGTTAGATGTGTTGGGTTGGGTTAGGTGTGTTGGGTTGGGTTAGGTGTGTTGGGTTAAGTGTGTTGGGTGGGTTAGATGTGTTGGGTTGGGTTAGGTGTGTTGGGTTAAGTGGGTTAGATGTGTTGGGTTGGGTTAAGTGTGTTGGGTGGGTTAGATGTGTTGGGTGGATTAGATGTTTTGGGTGGGTTGGGTGTGTTAGATGTTTTGGGTTGGTTGGGTGTGTTAGATGTTTTGGGTTGGTTGGGTGTGTTAGATGTTTTGGGTTGGTTAGATGTGTTGGGTGTGTAAGATGTGTTGGGTTGGTTAGATGTGTTGGGTGTGTTAGATGTGTTGGGTGTGCTAGATGTGTTGGGTGGGTTAGATGAGTGGAATGGGAGGATTGGTCTTGTGTGGTGTCAATGCTATAGGCTGTACACTTACCCTCCCCTCTTCTCTGTGTCTCACAGTGTTCAAATGGGTACGGAAGACACTAATTGCACTAGTTCAAGTCACATTTGGACGGACCATCAACAAGTAAGTTCCAGCGTTTCTTGCTTTGTGCAAGTCATGATGAAGTAGTCTGCAGAAATGAATGAAAGTGGTAATACACACACATTCACACAAATTTACACACACACATTCACACAAATTTACACACACACATTCACACACACATACACACACACACACACGCGCACGCACACACACACACACACACACACACACATTTACACACACACATTCACACAAATTTACACACACACATTCACACAAATTTACACACACACATTCACACAAATTTACACACACACATTCACACAAATTTACACACACACATTCACACAAATTTACACACACACATTCACACAAATTTACACACACACATTCACACAAATTTACACACACACATTCACACAAATTTACACACACACATTCACACAAATTTACACACACACATTCACACAAATTTACACACACACATTCACACAAATTTACACACACACATTCACACAAATTTACACACACACATTCACACAAATTTACACACACACATTCACACAAATTTACACACACACATTCACACAAATTTACACACACACATTCACACAAATTTACACACACACATTCACACAAATTTACACACACACATTCACACAAATTTACACACACACATTCACACAAATTTACACACACACATTCACACAAATTTACACACACACATTCACACAAATTTACACACACACATTCACACAAATTTACACACACACATTCACACAAATTTACACACACACATTCACACAAATTTACACACACACATTCACACAAATTTACACACACACATTCACACAAATTTACACACACACATTCACACAAATTTACACACACACATTCACACAAATTTACACACACACATTCACACAAATTTACACACACACATTCACACAAATTTACACACACACATTCACACAAATTTACACACACACATTCACACAAATTTACACACACACATTCACACAAATTTACACACACACATTCACACAAATTTACACACACACATTCACACAAATTTACACACACACATTCACACAAATTTACACACACACATTCACACAAATTTACACACACACATTCACACAAATTTACACACACACATTCACACAAATTTACACACACACATTCACACAAATTTACACACACACATTCACACAAATTTACACACACACATTCACACAAATTTACACACACACATTCACACAAATTTACACACACACATTCACACAAATTTACACACACACATTCACACAAATTTACACACACACATTCACACAAATTTACACACACACATTCACACAAATTTACACACACACATTCACACAAATTTACACACACACATTCACACAAATTTACACACACACATTCACACAAATTTACACACACACATTACACACACACACTTAACATATACTTAAACCCAATTATAACACACACACACACACACACACTTTCACGTACACTCTCACACACACTCACTCTCTCTCTCACACACACACATTTACACACACACATTCACACAAATTTACACACACACATTCACACACACATACACACACACACACACACACACACACACACCACATCAGAACCTCTTCTTTTTGAATGTTGTCAGCTTTCTAATAGCTGGACATTATTGGCCCTTGTCCCAAGTGTCCCAGAGAGTGGGCGTTGATGGGTTTGTTTGGTGATGAGGATGATTTGCACCCTCACTGCCTGAGCAACTGCGTTCTCTCTAACCCTAACACAAGCCAATCACCTTTCACATAACAATAGCACAAGCCAATCACGTTTCACATAACAATTACACAAGCCAATCACGTTTCACATAACAATTACACAAGCCAATCACGTTTCATATTCAGGGTGCCCTTGGGGATTGTGTTGTGTCTTTCAAGCAACTGTTCATTATGATCTTGGTAGAGCAGCCTAGTTGTGCTTCTTAGAGCAGCCTAATTGTGCTTCTTAGAGCAGCCTAGTTGTGCTTCTTTGATCTGCCACTAGCTAATGGCCAGGCTGTGTGTGGCTGCACTGATCAATGTGGAATAGAGAAACCTGCTGCTTGTTTGCTGCTTCCGAGGGAGGGGTTCAAACAGGGCAGTTTCATTCAGACAACACCTTCATTGAAACACCAGGTACATTCATGTGTCACAAGACAAGATGCTGTTATTTTTCCTTGCCTTTATGTACTTTTGGTAGAAGTCATGTTGACTTTTGTCCTGAACCTGCCTAATCATGGCAATTATTGTTTTTGAAAATTCTGGATTACATGCTAGCTGCCTGGTTCATGTTGTTTTGCTGTTAGAGTCCTCCTTAAGTGAAATTCACAGATGTCCATAGACCAGTGTGTTTCAGTGTCTTCTTCTCTGCACCATTCTTCTCTGCACCATACTGGTACTTAACACTAAATGTACATGACCGTTTAAGTGCCTGTCGCAGAAGAAACATGTCACAAGCCACCTGGATTCAGTTCTCCATTGTACCAGCTCTAACCCTCGCTGGATTTAAATATCTATTAGAAGTGACACCATTTGATTCTTTCAGACACATGTGAACACGTTCAAAATGGAAAGTCAGCACACAGCTTATGTTGAATTACATTACTGTTGTGTGATGTCACACTCCATAGCCTCTTTCTGTGTTGCTCTTTGCCTTTTTTTTCTCTTCTTGTCTCTCTCTCTCTTTTCCTCTCTCTCTCTCTCTCTCTCTCTCTCTCTCTCTCTGACTCCCTCTCTCTCTCTCTCTCTGACTCTCCCTCTCTCTCTCCCCCTCCTGGCCCACTCTGCAGGCAGATCAGAGACACGGTGAACTGGATCTTCAGTGAGCAGATGCTTGTTTACTACATCAACATTTTCCGGGACGCCTTCTGGCCCAACGGGAAGCTGGCGCCCCGTGCTGAGGCTCGCTCCGACTCGGAACGCCGCGAGACCAAGGAGAGGGCCCAGCAGAAGCTGCTGGATAATATCCCAGGTAAACCCTGGCTTATCTTCAGCTACGCCCAGAGAAACCCCTTCTGACACACATAAACAGCTCTAAATATGAAATGCTACTCCTCATATGGTCTGTCTGACTGAGTATTAATATTGAGTGGAAGTGAAAGAGCATTTCTCCTTTCTCCTAATGGGTTAATCCGTGACAGTCTCAGTATTTAATTGTTTGCCATCACTGAGCATAATACTAAGTTATTTCCACTATTTTCATGCTTTATCATCACTAAATTCTCCCTGATCTACATTCCAGACTTCTGGAAACAATGTCCAAAATGGTGCATTATGAAGAATAAAATTCATATTATGGAGCTTCATAGTCAAACTTTTTATTTGATTAAAAGAAAGAACAAATATGTATCTTTATCTGGTATAAATCCCATTAGGATCATCAAGTGCCCACATGGTCATTTGGGGGTCCAACTATGGGGTTCCAAAAGAGTCACATCTGCCGGAGAGGGTTTTTGGACCCCCATGAAACCCCAGTGGTACCATACCCTTCAAATTCATTTTGGCAAGAGCAAAGTTCCCACATATAACAAATAATCCTTTTTAGAATAAATCTGATCATTAATTGTGGTGCTAGGGCCACCCAAAAAGTGAAAATTCACACATGCAGTCAACATTTTTTAGGACTTTGGTGACCCAACTCTCACCCAAACAGTAAGGAATGTTGATTCTGCCTCCAAAATTGTGTAGTGCAGGCTACAATGAACTACCACACCAGTTTCCAGCCCTCTACCTCTATTCGAACAGACATTATGGGCTTCCAAAAATGGCAAAAGATGAAATGAGAGATGAAATTCCAATGTGTCAATTAGGGCCGTGGAACCCGAAATTCAAATGGACGCCACAGGCAAACCGTTTGAGATATTGACCTGAAACTTCAGATTCCTTTGTTTGGTAACATAAGGCATATATTCACCGCTTTTCAGCAAAATCTGAGAGGTGTCATGTACATGGGTGGCTGAGTTGGCGTGAAATGACCCAACTGTCTTTATGAGATGAACTCTAGGTTAAGAGCTTGTCAGGAGGGGCTTCAGGATCATGAATAGACAATACAGAGGACAAGGAACGCATTCAATCAGCCAAAAGACGGTCATTAAACATGCAAGGGTGAGCAAAGTCATAATGAGCAACGAATGAGCAAAACAATAATGACTCACAATATGATTATTTTTAAACTGTCATCCTGTTTACATAGTTGGTACACTGAAGTGAAAGCAGATGCATTAGTGGGAGAGGGAGTGCTTATAGAAGTTTTCCATTTCACAGAAAAAAAAACACACTGTGAAAGCCGTGAAGGCAAATGAGCACTCTCTCATCCTAGGTGTCATGTGCAAATGAGCATTCTCTCATCCTCAGTGTCATGTGCCATGGAAAGCTGTACTCTCATCTTATCGGAGTGCCCTCCATTAGAGACTCTTGGGTGTTCAAGGTGACTGAGCACAAGTGAGAAACAAGAGTGAGAGGAGTGGAGAGGAAGAGAGAAAGAGAGAGAAAAAAAGAGAATAGAAAGAGGGATGGAGAGAAAAAGAGCAAGGGAGGGAGAGTGTGTGAGAGAGAGATAGACTCTGTTAATCATGTTCCACTTCACTGCCTCCTCTAATAATGCCATTTGTAGTGTTTACATTGTGGTGGATAGACAACAAAAGTGTTCAACGGAGACACACTGTTTACTGTGTGGACATGTCCATGTTTGAGAACTAAACAGACCCAGTGGTGTAGTCAGAATCTGTCATATACCTGACTCTGATAACTCAAAAACAAGATGGTTTCATATCTGCTTCTATGACAATGCTTGACAAACTGGTTGTGGTATAAGATCTGCTGGTGGAGAGTGTAATGAGTTGTGGTATATGATGATCTGCTGGTAGAGTGTAAGGAGTTGTGGTATATGATGATCTGCTGGTATATGATGATCTGCTGGTAAAGTGTAATGAGCTGTGTGATGAGAGTGTAACTGCTTTTCCTCTCTCTCCCCTCGTGGCTCTCTTGGTTGTTAGATGCACTACAGAATCTTGTGGGACAGCAGAACGCCAGATACGGCATCATCAAAATCTTCAATGCACTTCAGGAAGCCAGTGCCAACAAACATCTTCTCTATGTAAGCCTCAGCTAGGAGGGGGAAACCTCCCTCTCTCCCTCTCTTCTTTCTTTCTTCTCTTTCTTCCTTTCCTCATGGGCCCCACTGCCAGCAGAGATTCTGCCATTCACAACACAAAATTCATACATTCATGTGTGTGTGAGAGAGTGTGTGAGAGAGTGTGTGAGAGAGTGTGTGAGAGACAGTGTGAGAGACAGTGTGTGAGACAGTGTGTGAGACAGTGTGTGAGAGAGTGTGTGAGAGAGTGTGTGAGAGAGTGTGAGTGTGTGTGTGTGTGTGTGTGTGTGTGTTCTCTCCCTCTGGTTTCCCCTTCTCTCTTTCATTTCCGTGTTCTCTGAAACTGAAACCCAGCACTGCAGAATGTTCACATTTAGACCCGTGTATAAAATATTTCCAAGTTCCATTTTCATATGCTAGTGTAGAGCTTTTAAGGAATCAATACAAAACCACATCACGCTAAAGAGCTGCACAGCATGAAACTGAAACTCCTGGGAAATTTCCAGTTTTTATGCTTTATATGTGACCGTTAACTCTATCAAATCATGATCAGTTATAAAAATAAAAAAAAAATACAAATCCTTAAGGAGCTCCTAAAGGGACTTGTGCACAAAGTTGTGTAAGTGTCTGGTGTGCAGCAGAACATGTTGTGTCTGCACCAGAAGGTTTTGCATGGTTGCCATCAGAAACCTGTAGTCTTACCATGCTGTTGTTATTGTTATTATATTATTGATTGAATGGACATTATTGTTTATTATTGCTATTTTCCTTCATTTTCATTGTTTATTTCATTAGGCTATTGATTGAATTGGCATTGTTGTTTTATATTGCTAGTCTGACAAAGATCTTAAATTGTTCCCTGTTAAATTTAAATATTATATTAGTTTGTATTTGTATGTTGCTTTGGACAAAAGCGTCAGCCAAATCCCATAACCATAGCTTTACAAAAAAACAGTTTTTTGCCTATGTGTTCTTAGGAACTCTGAGGTGCGCATGTCCCTTTGCGCGCTCCGTAGTTAGAATTTCCTGCATTCTTCCTCCTATTTGGGCTTAGATTTGTTCTTATTGCCACGGCGATGCTGACAGTAGCATTAAACCTGGCTAAAGAAACAAATATATGTCTGCTTCAGTGGTTAGTGTAGGATGTTTGGGGTAGATTATATTACTGGTATTATGGTAAAGTGATTTTAATAAAACATTTGTTAACTTTGGCAGTATTGACAAATATTTACATGTTAGTGAAAGAAGATGTGCCTACAGGCAGTGGCTAAGGAATGCATTACTGAGATTGAAATCTGCAATGGGAAACATCTAGTTTGGTCTTGTGTTGCCACCTAGTGGTAGGAGAAAGAACAATGTGACCTTTGCCTAGTATGAGTCATAATGTTCAGCCTTTAAAGATCTCAGTCTGATGTGGTTTTTCATAATGTTTCTCTCCCCCTGTCTCTCTTCTGTAGATCCTTCTTGAGATGCTTCTCAAAGAACTCTGTCCTGAGCTAAACGGAGAAAAGGACCACGTCTAGTAAAACACTCAAACACAAATACTGAAGCTTAAACAATGAAGAAACACACACACACACACACACACGCACACACACACACATACCCAGGTTGACCTGCAGTTCTCTGTGACTGGATGACTGCTTTTAGTTCTTGTTCTTTCTCTTTCTATCTGTCCGGTCCGTTGACCAATAGTGCTCATTTAGTGGGCTCTGTTTATATCTTCACTTCAGATCTCTCTTTTAGTTCTGCTGAGGATGGACAGGTTTGACTTTGCTTGTCTGTTTGTGTATGGAGAGTTTCTTTTTTTAAACCAAGGGGAAGGTCTTATGACATGTGAATAGCTGTGAATTGAGTGTTGTGTCGGTAAACACAAAAAAAGGTAAACAAATAAATACATAATAACACAACAGTAACCATGGACCTCATACAAACCCCTATCTACAGTACAGTACAGTCATTCTGAAGGCTTTTTATCGTGCAATATGTCATGTCAAGTTATTATTGTGACAATTTTATTTGTGATATTATGATAGATTTTTATTTTTACCAAAACTAGTTTAGAGCATTTGTAAGCAATAAAATGCAAAACTTATCATTGTCTGGTATTTTTCTTTGCACTGATCCCTACTTGTTTACATACCGTTTCTTAGTGACCGGTTACAATTTCCTCAATGGGTGCTATTTTCAGAGGCGTGCCGTCTCCTAGTATAATAATCTGATATTATTTATCCCCTCCTCTCTTACTTCTGAAGGGCTGTTCACAACAGAAACGATGACTAAAGATACCTAAAACTGTAATGTGTGTATATATATATAAAGGTGAAGATACCTATAATTATAAAGATAAAAGCGTCCGCACTGACCAACGATAAGGAAAATCTCTCCTTGTGTTGATGAATGTGATAGCCAATCAGAATCCATCAAATTTTAGCTGTCAGCTTTTTATCATTCTCAAAATGGCTGTGAAAGTGACCCCCAACAATACTGTTCTTCATGACATGTATTGAAGTTATAGTTTATGTGTGGACGTCATCATTCATTGTAGCTAGAACAATACTCGTCAGTCAGTCATTGCTTTTCACACGCTCACAGATTTCACTGAAAAGGTTTCAACAGACAGATCTGTCCAATTTGACATGGGTACTCATGTTTCCATCATTTCTGGCAAAAGAGCAAGAATCATGGGGACAGACTAGGGAGGGATCATGGAGATGGTTGAGGATTTGATTTGGTTGAGGGATGAGGTGGTGTCATTCGATCATGTCATGGCGGTCATAGTTTCCCCAGGGTGATGTCCATCTGCAGTTCCTTGCAAACTTTGCTGTCCAGCTTCACTGCCTGAGAGGAACAGAAAGGAAGGTGGGCATATGTGATACGTTAATTAGTAAACGATTATAATGGAACAGCAATCGTCAAACCACTTACTTCCCAAAAACAACAGGAAATATATTTAACCAGAGTTTCACTGTTTGTGATGTAGGTGCCATGCATTAACATATTCAGGCTTTAGTGGACTGTATCAGTGCTCTGTTTCGTGAGTGTACCATGAGATGGGTTTCTCCTGGCTCCTTTGTGGATGTTCCCATGCTGCTTAGCTTACAACACATTACATTTTATATAAGACCCTCAAAGCGCACAGTGAAGGGGGGACCTCACTAACCACCACCAATGTGTAGGACTCGCCTTGGAGATGCACAGCAGCCATTATATGCCAGAACGCTCACCACACACCAGCTTGAGGTGGAGCGTGAGAGCTTGGGGTCTAAATGTGTCTTGGGTGATCTACCTTGGTAAAACAGAGCTCAGCCTGGGCCCGATCCTGTGGGGTTCCATGGCCCAACTGTAGACAGCGTCCGTAGTAGAAGAGCGCCATGGCGATGCCCTTAGCGACAAACTCAGGCAGACATTCCGTCTCCCTGGTGATGGCACAGATGTCCTGGTACTCTGAGATTCTGGATTGTGTCAGAGAGAAATATTTTCAAGGAGCTGATTTCTCATTTTGTGTTTAACATTTCTGCATCTGGTGTCCAAATGAACACGTTTCATGTCATGCACAGAACATGATTGTGGGGGGGTAGATTAGTGACAAGCCTCGCTAAGTTAACTCACAGAAGGTAGTACACCTCCCAATAAGTTAAGTGAAACGTATATATATACATACAATATATATATATATATATATATATGTATACAGTGTATATGTATATATATATAATATATATATATATATATATATATATATATATATATATATATATATATATAAAATGTCTTTCTATCTTGATTGCTTAACTGTAATGCAAGACCTTAAACAGACATTATCTTTTATCTTATTAATTAGTAAGGAATGTGTGTACACATTACCGGTAGTGTGTCTTGTGACCAACACATACAGTACGATATGGCACTACTTTATTGTCAGTTTACACTGGAATTTGTTTTGCATCCCTGGGCAGCCAGTTCGAGAGCAAAGCTTACACATAACACAGCATACAGCTACACATATGAATTCACATTACAAATCAAATTCAGAGACAGAAGGACCAAGGTACTGTACCTCTTAGCAAGCCCCACAGCCTTGGAGTAGATCTTCTGGTGGTAGTAGTACGCCACCAAGTGGCCTTGTGCGTACACATTGCCGCGCTCTGCTGCCCTGCGCAGGCAGTACAGGCCAGACTCCATGTCCTTGCGGATGCCTTGGCCGTGCAGGTACATGATGCCCAGGGCGCCCTGGGACTCCAGACTGCCATTCCCACAGGCCTCCGAGTGCCAGGAAAAGGCCTACAGAGGAGGCAGCACACACTGATGTACGTGGCACCACGCTCAAAACCCCAAGAAGAAGCCATTCATTTGGCCATAATCTCACATAATTGCAGGTGTCTCGCTCATGGTCAAACCGACCACAGCATGTCTTTTTTCCCCCCCGAGAGAGTGGCACTCATAATACAGTAAGTGCCTCAAATATCGGTAATGAATTGCACAGATACCTTCTTGAGGTCCAGCAACTCAGGCCTGGAGTAGAGCAGCCCAAGGGCACTCTGGGCCTTCACACTGGCGTCAGGGTTTCCATCTGCAGCCGCTTGCAGCCAGTATCTGGGAACAGGATTCCAAACAAAGAGTTCCTTTAGAAATATACAGACTATTCATGTTCTCAAAATTGTGAATTGTGGCTGGAAAAGCAGTACATTATTAGCATTATCTATTTAGGTGTGACATGGATCCAATTGAGAATGCAGGACAGAGTGCAGTCAGTCAGTGAGCACAGTTCTCATGAACTGAATTAACTAGTGGCATCACTGGATGCTCAGAAACCAGGTTATAGCTATGCAGTCCACTCAATACACTGGTTATATAATTGCAATCCATTAAGGTGTGGTAACAACTCCTGAGAATAACTAAGTCCTTTTGAGCCAGGTCTCTTTTTAAGATCCATTGCCGAGCTGTGGTACTGTATGTTTCTGCCTTGGGCACGTCTAAAAATAGCTTCCAGAAACCACTTGAACCACAAGTTAATTTGACCACAGTGGTTTATGTACCAATCTCATTGGTTACACTCACGAATAATTCACAGCACACTAGCCCGCTGAGGCTAGGAAATGCACTCAGCATAGAGGCTGCACTTCCCACGTCATCTCGGGGATAATAAATGCCAGAGACCTTACTCTGTGCTGTGCTTACCTCTCTGCTTCAGTGCTGGACACAGGGACTCCATATCCTTCCAGGTAAGCCTGGCCTATGTTGTAGAGTGCGGCATATTTGATGTGACCTGCTTGAGGGCTGCTGGACTGGGAGACTCTCCTCATGTATTCTACAGCCAATGCCTGCACAGGAAAATGTCACATGTTTTCAGGGATCTATGGTCTTTCGGGTCCCCACCGTCGACTTCAAGGCAGCGCTGCCTGGAAGGGCCTATGGTTAGGGTGGGTTTTCTCCATTCCACTTACCTACTATAATACCACGAATAGGACCTTAGTCTCAAACATGGGTGGGTCAGTAAAACACTCCCACACACATTATAACTTCATGCATGAGACACTTAGTGGGACTTTGCCCACCCTGTTGTTTCCACATTGTAATTACTGCACTAAGAAGTGTGTTGTGTTGTGTTGTACCTTAACTGGGTCATTCCACCTCAACTGAACCAGGGCCCACAGGTTACTCTATACAACCACAGGTGGCACTACACAAAACATTGTGTAGGTAACTACACTCTAAAAAATGATTCATGAGGTTAGTAGATAAAACTTAAAATGAAGAACATTTTCGACATAAAAAAATTAAGTTTGCTACTTGTACATGTATAGGTGAGTTGACAACTTATTTTAAGGAGTTTGTCATACTAAAAAAGAAAGAAAGCTGTCTCAACTTATTTATATATGGATTTTCAACACACAGTCTTGCTTTCACCTAACAATAGAAAGTATTAAGTTACTGAAACTTGTAAATCTCGTGACCAAACTTATAAAGCTGATAACACGACTGAACGTTCAGAACCTTCCAGACCACGCCTGAGAAGTAACAGAAATGATGGCACAGGATCCTGTAGCCTGCATCGAACTTCAAAGGTACGTGCAAAGTAGTCTAGCCTACTATTTTTGTGTTTGTTTTAAAAGCAACAGCTATCAAACAACGGCACACAGTGCATCAAAATCTTTGTCACGTGACACTACAAATGAAATTAACGCTACAGCTTGCCCTTTTGCTAATTTGAATATTTGAAAAGATGGATTTTACCTAGCCATCTACAGACAGTAGCTATCGTGTCTTCCAAGCTAGCTGCTGCTTGCACGGTAATTAAACCATTTGAAAAGATGACTTTGGTATCGTAACTCCCCCTATTTCCACCGGTCCCGTATTTCCACCGTCTTGCGTGTATGTGTCACTTAATATCCATTTCTATACAAACCAAGACAGCGGACTCCTATAGAAACGCAACCACCCACAACATAGGTGTATCTAAATTAGCTATGTACCAAAAATGACATTTTACCGTGACTGGAGGAGCTGTAAACAGTGTTGTAAGGCTGCGTGTACACAACCGCTTGGAGCTCCAGTGGAATTTTAATTTCACGACGAGAATTCTCGGTCTAACCGTCCATGTGCCGTTGAAACGGTGTAAATAGGCGACCCATCAGGCCAGCACTATAACTCCGAGCGTGGTAAACAAAATCGGATATTTCAGGCAGTAAATGCTCCCGTTAAGAACCAAACCAGATTTTGTTCAAATCTACACAACTATGGCTACTGAAAAATGTAAGGTTCATTTAGTAAATGTTATTTTGAAGTGTTAAAAAACATCGTTGTTTTAGAATTTCTGAACAAAAGTGGTGATAATTGGGGGTGTTACGATAGCTGGCGTCTTCAATGTTACCTGCAGCCTGCCCTTTGATAATTTGGAGTTAGTAAAGGTAAATTTAGCTGTCTGGTGTCTTCAAACTTCACAGTGGCAGCTGCATTCAGCACTTAACATTTTAGCATTGCTAGTTCTAACACTGCACATGTTTGAGGATCATATTTGGTCGTCCTAGTTAAGCCTAACATTGTCACTATTTATGAAGGTTTGTGGGCCATTTGACATTCTTAGCTTAACCTGAACATAGGCCTAATAGGTAGGCCAACATTTATTTATTTTTGAAGTTTGAGAAATATTCTGTGTCAATCCCTGCCAACCACATAGATTTTGTTCATTTTGTTGTTTGTCTTGAGGTAAATTTTCTAACATTGTGCCTTTCTTTTATACAGATAAATGACGAATTCAGACGGATCTCTACATTCATTCATTGCAATAACTGGACCAGTTGCCATTGCTTTAAAAATAAACAATGCTTTCAGAAAATTTAAATTGCTGTGTGCTTTTATTCAGACAGAAGTGAAGTAAGTTAATATAACTTAAAAAGATCCATGCAAATTGTTACCTTAATTTTTTTAAGTAATTTCAACTCAAGTTGTTTTTTGAGTAAATATTGTGAGACTTTTATAGTGAGAAGAACTCAATTAACTCAATCAACAATCAACTGTCCTCTAAAAGCTTAATTAAGTTGAACCAACTTAATTATATTAATTTGATCATATAATATAATTCAGTTGTTCTAACTATATAAGTCTCACAATATTTACTCAAAAATGGCTTGAGTTGAAATCACTTAAAAAGATCAATGCAAATTGTTACCTCAATTTTTTTAAGTTGAGCCAGTGTATTATTTTTTAGAGTGTACACAAAACATATTGATGTCAATGGGGCATTTTGCCCATGTTCAGGGTGGAAAATAAAAAAGAAAGATTTTCATAAGACAAGTCAAATTGGTGTTTTTAAAAAGAAGGGATCATGGAGAATAAAGAAAAACATATTAAAAAAATATTTGTATATTCCCACAAGGTGTTTGGGCGCTCTGAAAATGATAACCAAAATTATTTTTCAGACTTGTGAGGTCTGCTGTTCTTTTTTATTTTCAGACTTGTGAGGTCTGCTGTTCAGACCCGGAAGGGATTTATTTTCTGTTCATTGCTTTTTGTGAGAGTGTTTCTACTTATCTCAGTAAGGAAAATAAATCAAGAGCCTATGTTGAGTACAAATATGTCTTCTGAAGGCCTAAACAGAGCCCAGCCAAAAACTCCAATACAATTTTGATCAACTTTGACCATGCAGGATTATCCAGACCAAACGTGACGATTTTGCTACATACTATTCCTATTTATGTACCAGCATGCAAAATTTGAGCCTCCTACATGGTTTAGTTATTGCGCTGTGGGCTTGTGAACTTTGACAAAAAAAAGAGGCCGACCAAAATCGACACCCCCCTCCCCCTGTAAAATAGGCTATATCTTGGAAAGTATAGATTTTACATAAGAGTAATTTTACAGTGTGTCTCCTGAATAACATACGTAGGTACACCTGGTAATTTTTTCAGAATTTTTTGAGACCTAAGTGCGTGGGCCCTGGTTCAATTGATGTGGAATGACCCAACTACATTGTGAACAGATGTAGTTTCTGCATGTTCATAATCTGAAGTCTATTGGTGAATGACACTGTCCACTTTGTTAAAAGTCTCACCGGATCTGCAGGGGTCCCCAGGCCATCGAAATGCATCACTCCAAGCTGGTAGAGGGCTTGTGGGTCTTGATCCTTGATGGAGTTGAAGGCCTCAAGTGCTTCTGCATAGTGATGCTAGTACACCATAAATATAACAGATACAATCTCTGATCAATTACCCCCAGGACCCATCACATGGTCCCATGTTCTAGAACTAATCAAGAATAATGATCCCAACATTCTGAAAAATGGCCAATAATAGATATCCTATGTCTCACAGATCTACAAGTAGCAATTGGATGTAATTAGTATACTAATTAGAAGAGAGAATACTGAAATGTTACCTTTTCAAAGTGGACAAGCCCTAGGAGGAACTGGGCTTGTGGGTCGCCTGTCTCCGCCCTGGGTCTCAACAACCTCTCAGACCTCTCCAACAAGGTGGCATGGCTGGCACTGGAGTCTATGCGCAAACGGTGTGACGGTTTGGTGAGATATTAGTTATACCGATTACATATGATGATATTAATGATTATACATCATCTTTTGTTTATGTTTTGTTTATGTTTAGGATATTTGGTAGGAGCTTTTGTCCAAAGTGAATAACAATATACTGTATAACCACTACATTATTAGTTCAAAATAATGAGTTCTCATATTACCATACATCATAATGACATCATAATAACTCTGTAAGATAATTAATTAAGTACAAGGTGAACAGGCCATGATTCCAAGTAGGTGGTTTAGTGGCAAATCTAGGTTAATACCCAGAGGAAGTTGTAAACCTGATAACAGAACAGCCCTGGGTTTCAATATCTGAACTAAACGAAGCCACTTAGGTTTGCCACATCCTCTGGGTTAACTTACCCAGATCTGTCACTTAGGCCTAACCACCTACTTGGAATACATTTCAGATTGGTCTTTAAACATTCCTTTAAAGTCCCAAAACTATCACAAGAACATAGAACATTAAGTCATTCCAACAACGAGGAATTACAGAGGAATAGTCTATGTGACCTCTTAGCGCCCATTTTGTTGTTAATTTGGTGTATGCGTTGATACCAGCTGTATAGTATCCAAAACTCTGAAGGAAAAAACACCTGGTGGCTCGATGGGTTCTTCATTTGCATCTTCGTCTGGGTAAATAGCTTTGACCGCTTTTAAAATCCTTTTTGCGGAACTGATTTGCTCTTCAGGCAAGGTCTGACAACCAGATTCCATTGCCCTTCAGACGGACCTGGGCATGCTGGAATGTTGCATACAGGAATTTCTAATGAGAGAGATCACTTCTCTGTCTTTAAACAATAACAACTTAAAAGAAAAACGTCAATAACTTTATTAATTAGGCTACCTTACCTCACATCCAATGCGTCGATTTCCTCTGATTTCTGAAATAGTATTTGCGCTCTGCTTTGACTAGTGCGTCATAAAAGCTTGTTGCTAGTAACGTTTTCCAAGGAAACCAGTCATGGAATTTGCTTTGAAGTCAATGCCTGTTCAGTCTTTCAATACAGACCAATATCCAAAGATCCTTGGTTACTGGCCTTTCTGCCACCCAAACGGCCTGCTGTCCCCAAATTATTTGATGAATGGTATCAGCAGGTTGCACACAGGCTCTTTTGATAACAAGAGGTCTTGATAGAGCACATCTAAAATGGACAGTCAAGAGTCTGGAGATAGGTTAGTCTGGAAGATTTCAGCGGGGTCCTCAGTTGGCTGAAGCTGCCCCATCTCAGCATCTCAGTTTGGAGACAGCCATCCAGCGCAGTTCTCTGTCGGGTCCTATAGGGCTCGACTCACCTGCCCTCCCCGGGGCGCTAATTGATCAGTGCACCTGATTTGATTTATTTTCTCCATAAAGTTGATCAGATCTCTGAAGATCCACTCAGTGTCCTTAACATATATCTATGGTCCCCAAGAGCTGTATGTGCGGAGGTTTGTTAACAAGACAGGGACAGTGGGACACTCATATCTGCTCACACGAGAAGGGACTTTTCAGACCAAAGCGATACGAATTTTAAATGTAAAACATTTTGTTTAATTAAACCAGTAGGTCTACTACAGCACCCAACTCCTATATCATATAGCTCAGTCATATTGGGGTAACTTGGGTGCCAAACAAACAGAGTAGTGGTGCCGCAACAGACAGAAATGATTCCTGAAGTATATGCAATTTATAGCGATACAGTCTAGAGCTCCACCATCTGGACAACTCTAAGATCTTACACATAATATCAACCACAGAAGCTAAATGGTGACCTGTTTTGTTTTCCTTTTTTACCGTGTTAACTGTAAACTATAGCAAGATTGTGAAACGATACAGCAGCACCACGGTGGCTGTCAAGACAGGTCTATTCGTTTTTACGCACGCTCGGACGCATTATCACCGCCGTCCAACAGCGGAGCGTCTAGGTAATGATCACCACGGATGCCAAGGAAACAACATGTACACAGACCTTGAACATTTCGTGGTATGTGTGTATCATAAGATATTAAAACGATATCTGATCGATATTTTCTGACGCATTGCATCTTTAAAGCTCAAGGTAAGTCCCCGGTTTGCTTGGGTAGGCTACCTTAAAAAAGTGAAGACGCCTGAAGCTATTTTGAGGACTTTTAACTTGTATTGATCATTAGGTTACTCGAGTAGCCTAAGTTAAGTGTTTTTAAAACCCGCGAGTCGTATCATTTTGTTATGAGTCGCCAACAAAATTACTAATTTCATTAACGGAAGTAAACATTGTTCAGTGTTTCTTGTTGTAAGATAGCCTTTATAATAGGTATAGGTTATTTTGTAACACATATGGGGTAAAAGGACAATTTCGACCCCACCTAAAGTGTTGTTTTCAGACCAGGGACAATGCCGTCTGAGGGAAAATCAGATCTGGAAAGAGTGGGTGTCTTCCAGGAGATGGGCTACATTTCCGTCGGAGACAAATATACTCCTTTTATTTACCGTAAGTTAGCACTATAAATACACACTATAAATAAAAACAAAAAAACTTTAGGCTTTACGTAATTATTTGTTTGCATATACAACCTACAGTGTACCATTCTCCCCCCATTAATAGGTCCATTTAACGAGTCGGCGCACAAGAATAAACAGATGCAGACAGCAGGGCCCAAGAGAAAGTCCGGGCTACAGGCTGGGTATTTCGATACTCAGTTCAAAAGGATCTTTGAGCGAGAGGCCCTCAGTGACCCTGTGAAACTAAACAGGCTGTACAGGATCCAGCAGTCTAAAAAGAACATAGGAAAGGCCTTCCTCCCAACAAATGGAGAGAAAAGACCGTAAGGCCATTCTTCAGGCTATAAATCATGTCTTGTGCATGTGATGTTGCTCTCATCTCTAGTCTCATCTTCTCTTCTTTATGACTGTAGACCTTCTTCTTTTACCACATATTTCTTTCTGTCAGAGTCTAAGTGATTATGTTTTCCCTCAACATCATCAAAAAGCATTGTCTTAGAGCACTCTGTTTTCAGTTCCATTAAAGAATACATTATGTTATCTGAAACCATGGAGACCGTTGTGTCTGAGGGTCTCCTTTGGATTTCTCACATGATGTGAAACGGGACAGACTGCTCAGACTTTCCATTCCATCATGCTGTTTCAGCAACCGGATGTCGCCTACTCCCATCAGGAGGAAAGCCTGTCGGGCATTCTCATTTGCTTACTTTGGGTCCAGGATGACATTAAACAGACGATTGAATTAAAATGAAATGGAAAGACTGATCCTTTTGATACCACAAAGTTAGAACAAAGCCATTAGAATGGTATTGGCTGGCTTGTCGATCTGTGGATGTAAGATATATAACTCAATATATCAGCCTACCTCTCATTTTCTGTGCACTTCAGATCGGTCTCTTTTTGATGACTCTATAAATAGCTGGGTACAGTATTTCTGAAGAGTCATACAGTACTCAACACAAGTCACATCTGGCAGTAATGTGGAATACAGCAACATGTAATTACCTGTAATGACTTGACTACTACAGCTCAGGTGTGGGCAGTTACTATGGCACCATCAGTGGCCCTATAGAGGCCATGAGTGTCCAGCAGGTGCCCAGGAAACCCTACAAATCACCGGGGAAGAACTTGTACACCAACCCATCCAAGAAAGGAAGTGGTTATGGGTATGTTTTTATGTGTGTTGGTGTACTGTGCTGTGCAGTTGGCAAACGTGTCTGTAAATACAGTACCTAATCTTTACCTTTCTGTTTTAGATTTGATCTGTGTAGTAATTCTTATGATAATGTTGTCTATATTGACTAGATATCCCAATATTACCTTGTCCAAACTTGAGCTGTACTCCCCAGACCCCTATGACAGAGCAAAGGAACTGCTTAAGGTCAGAGACAAGAAATTGATTTCAAATTCAGCGGTTGTGACTTAAACCATGTTTTCCACGTCTAACATAGAGATTTCTTCTCTGCAGAGGGAAATGACTAACCACAAGACGATGCTGAAAGGAGGACAGTTTCGCTTGAACCTCCACCCAAAGGACTATTTTGACCACAATCCCTTCAAACTGGACAAGTCACTCCCACCTCCTAAGAGGACAGATGAGAGAAAACATCACTTTGCTGTCCCCTTCAAACCATCCTCTCCCAGCAAAACGGTGAGAGTGTTGAGCTACTTCATCCAGTTGACACAGTTAGTGTAAGCTTTATCCAGTCGACACAGTGTAAGTTTTATCCAGTCGACACAGTTAGTGTAAGCTTTATCCAGTTGACACAGTTAGTGTAAGTTTTGTCCAGTCGACATAGTTAGTATACAGTAAGCTTTATCAAGTCAACACAGTTATTGTAAGCTTTGGTGGCCCTCTGTTCAGTCTCTGTTGTCAGGGCTGGGATGTTCTTGATTAATTCTTGATTGGAAATTCATTGTTATCACGAATGACCATAACATCCAAATGAACAAATAGAAAAGACATAAACAACAAAGAAAATATGAAGCATCTGTACATAGTCAAAAACGAGCTGTGATAATCTCACCACTTTAGCTTTTGTTCTCATCCTTGTTTTTCAACCCCTCAGATTGGAGGTATGAAAGGTGGGACGTTTGACACGTACCCCAGCCACTCAGCGGACCCGTATGTGACCCGGAAGGCAAAGACACTGGCAACAAACAAGGAGGGCAAGACCTTTCGGCCATCCCCAGGGCCCAAGAGCACTCCAGTTAAAAGCATCATCACAGTCAATGTCAACAAGTAAGAGACCTGTTCACTCAGCCTTTTAATGCAAGATCTGCTCCTGACCTTTATAGCTGCATGTATTTTGCTAAATTGCAAACACTGAGCCAGCATTGTGTTCAGTATTTTTTATGGTGCATTGTATTGTGCTTTTCATCTTGTAGGATGGTGAACGCAACAAACTACAACACCAACACAATCCCATCTGTAATGGCGTATTGATGATCTAACAGCACTCGGGGAGAGATAGAATAGCTGATTTATTGACTGTGACTGGTGAGATATTGCGAAAGAGCTAGTGTTGCCATTGCACTATCAACAATTCTGGTTGTCTCTGAAGGTTATACATTTATATATCATTTGTTGTTAAAATAGAGAAGAAGAACATTTTTCTGAATGTTAAAACGTCTATTAGAAGATGTACTATGATATGTAGCTTTTTGGTTATTAAGCGACTGGTAGAAGGTGTATTATGATAATATGGATATGTCTTTCACTTGTGATAGATATAAACACTTTTGTAGTTTCTTTTCTGTTATGTGTTGTGGTATACATACTGCCTGAGGATATGGGTCAGTTAAGGTAACCTTTTCCCTGGTGAAGGATACTATGATCCTCCCTTTGAATAATTCATCAGAACCACGTACAGGTTGAGTGAATGCACGCACCATGGGAAGCTGTATGTGGACTAGAGTGGGGGACATGAACGAATTCTGAAAAATTCATGCACCTCGAAAGATGTAAAAACTGAACTTCACAAAAAAAGTATTCTAGGATCCACTTACAAATGGTAACGTCAAAATCATAACCTTAAAGTGTTCCTGAGTGTGTTGCTAAAAAAACGGTTTATCATATGTGGCCTGTGATGTCTATGTAAAGCTTTGCTGTCTGGCCAAAGTGCCACCTTCCAAGCACACCTGTGCTGACTGAAAGGTGCTGCAGCTGGGAGGCCCTCGGGAAGGTGTTGAAAACCCGTCAGCAATTCTGTCTAGCCACACGTGACACATCCGTCTGTGTCTGCTGACTGAGCCGGCGCTTGACTATTCATTCAGAGTTATCAGATGTTTGGAGGCATACATCCTTTGCAAAGTTTTGAATAATGTAGAAGGAAAACACTGAAGTGTTTCCGCATTCCACTCCATGCATGAGACTACTGTATGTGAAGTCAGTCATTTTGACAGGTACTCATTAAGAGTTCAACATGCATTTATTTTGCTTTTGAAAGTGAGGAAAATCAACTGTAAAGCTAAACCAAAAAAGGCAGACATTTTAGCACATAATGAGCTAGCTCACTAATTCACTAAAAAGAACAGTAAATTAAAACTCATGTAGGCAGTGGTATTCAGCTTTGTCTAAGAAAACAGTGTCACACATTCCCTTTGTAACTAAGGCATCGGTGAAACCTTAACCCTAACATACTGACATTAACAAGCCAAGGACGACACGTTGGCAGTAGTGATAGACAGCCATCACACTGTAATCCTTTCAGCTTCTCATTCTCTCTTTCAGAAGTCCGTTCAGAATTTAATTAAGCAATTGTAACTCTGAATTTAGCGAGGCACAACTATTGCATTCAGGATTCTGCTGGTGTGTACTGAGTGGAAGGGATCTCAATAGTTGAGTCAGCAGCACATTCACTGGCAGTGACCAATACTCACACACACACAAACCCCTCCTTCTTAAAAGGCCCGGTACCCAATCAGACTTTTACTGTAAAATACCTGGGGAAACCTTGTGATAGTATGAAGCATTCTTTCTCAGTGCAGCTTTTGTAACTCAAACTGGCATAGTTGTCACTGCATCGTCTACACATCAGCATTTCTTAGTCTTAGTGTGTCTCTAACTGGAGGGGAAAACAGCGATCAGGTCGTGGCCATCCACGGGCGCTGTGCGGACGCGGGCATGCATTTCGCAGTACAGCTGACCCTCCACGAAGAAGTAGCCCTTCTGCTTCAGGTTGATGTCACAGTCGGAGCACACGAAACAAGCAGGGTGGCGGAACTTGTCCCGGGCCTTCACAACAGTGCCCCTGGTGGACCAATCAGACAAAGCCAGTTAAAAACTAGCTACAATAACATGTTCAATGTCAACTGATTCAAGATGATAGGTGTCAAAATAGATGCATGAAAAGCACAAATTTCCATTATTGTCTTCATAAAAGTACAGTGAGAATGAAGTTATTTAATTGCTTGTACACTTTCCTGCATTTAAAGTCATCTAAATGAAGTTTCAGTCTTTAAACTGGTCCTACATATCACTTTTTTCTCACAGGTTGTGTCTTGTTTTTGGCCGTGGCACATGAAAGCTTGCACTGATAAACACATGCAGAGTATCTCCCAGTCTTTGTTCTGCTGTTACACACACATTATACTGAGCCACACCGTTTCATTTGCATTGTAACTTCAGACTATTATACCAGTTCATGACACGGAAGATTGAAAGAACAAACAAAAGCTGTCATGTAAAGGCCTACTCTTCTCCAACAGCTGGGAATCATATTACTTTTCCCACGAAGGCAGCCTTGAATAAGAGCAGTGGCATGTTAAAACCACCAGCTTCTGCCACGCTGGCGTGACAACACACCACATTTTGGCTTTTATAGCCTTCATTTGTGTGTGTGTATATGTGTGTGTGTGTGTGTGTGTGTGTGTGTGTGTGTGTGTGTGTGTGTGTGTGGTTACACAGACAGCTATTGCATCTGGAATGAATGACGAAAACTGCATCTAGAATCTGGCATGGCTTTGCATCGGATCTAGTCCACTTTTGGTCCAGACTCAGTTCCTATCTGTGGCTACTGCGGCAGCTGTTTGGTTTGGGTCTGCCCTACCGGCGTCGTGTCCTCTGTGGTTGGCTGGTACTCACACGATGCCCTGGCCACACTTATCACACAGCGGCAGTTTGGACAGCGTGCTGGCCGCCTGGGAGGGCTTGGTCACTGGGGCTCGTACACTTCTGGTCACCAGGGGTCTGCTACCTACAGCAGAGGAACGGCAGTGTCACACCAGTGGGCCACACTAACGTTTGCCCACAAGATTTAATCAGTACACAGACGGGTGAGTTTGGTCTTTTAATGGAACGAGACACATGGCAGAAATAGATATGACCTGGATGATAATGACAGAGTTGTGTTGTTGTTGATGTGATTACATCTCATAAAACAAAACAGTGTGTTAAAACTGGCCCAATAAAGAGTAACTTCAGTCCAGTTAAACCTGCCAGTCTGGATGATTTGTTGGACAATACACTAGAGAAGCATTTGAGTTGTTTGGTATTCGCTCCTCAGATGAACACAGTGGACCTGATTTAACTGACAGGCGAAGCCAGACAATGGGCAGAGTGTCCCAATCATGACCTAAAACATCATGTGTGGAGGCTCCAATGTTTTTGCTCTTTGGATCTTGCTCATTGTATCAAATTAACACATGGGTTTAGTCTAATGAATAATTCGCTTTAGACTCCACACTTTGCCTGTGGTTTTAAATGGCCAGTGTGTTGCTGTCGGTGTCTCACCGTCACTGTCGATGTAGTCCTGCAGAGCCCTGAAGGAGCCAGACTGTCGGGGTTCGTGGGTTGGCTCCTGGTTGTCCTGGAGCATGCGGTACACATGGGAGTCCTCGATGGATGACAGCATTTTTCCACTGCGAAGACAGAGCAGCCAACACCTCAGCCTGTGTGCCTACGTACCCGCTTAGTCACTGACAAGAAATAGTTGATATTAACTACTAGTGAGGGGAAACTTGGCAGGCAATGGTGATTCAAATGAGTGTGTGTAATACAAAAGGAAAAGGCCAATAGGAGATAGGTGGGCTGCTGTAAGACTGATGTGTGATGGTGATGAGTGACTGTGGATTTGGTGTTTTGAATGTGTTCAATGCCTTTGATGAACCCATGTTGTCACTGGTGACAAGTAAAAGTTCTCACTATTTCTGGATTCTGTCGCAGCACTTTAATTTGATTTGCGGGTGAGGGCAGCCAAATGGGCGTGAATGGGTGCCGAGGGTTTGCTTGGTGCCAAGTGCGGCAAACATGGACGGACGGTTACCTTGGCGATGAGTTCTCTTCTCCAGCAGACATCTGAGCCTGCTGTTGAGCGCTTGCGACATTGGCCTCTGAGTACAAAGCAATGGGGGAGTTATACTGATCTGTGGGGGCCATGAACTGGTTGGGGCCAGGGTTAGCGACCGGTTGAGTGACTGGCTGGGGAGGATTACTGCCCCCCTGAACTACATTTCCCATGGGCCTTTGTGCTGGTGTGCTGCCAATGAGGGATGTGGAAGTTCAGCAGTGGCAAAGCCAGGGAAGCCAGAGCAGAAGCGGGAGACAGGGTGCACCAGGATTGGTCAGAAAGAACACACGGCACATCAGGATTGGTCAAATAGAGGACAGGGTGCACCAGGATTGGTCAGATAGAGAACAGGGTTGAGACAAACAGGACAGAGAGGAGAGAATGAAAAAGATGTCAAAATTGAGTACAGAAGAAATCTGTGTTGACAATTATTAAGTTTAGTTTCAGATGATGGTGAAATTGTGAAATCATCAAGATATAGTGACAGAATGTGTACAGTTTCAATGGTTATGGAGCTGGTTGTAGGTAAGTGTGGTTATGTTTTGGTTTGGTTTGGTTCATTTAATTAATGTTAAAGTGTAAAAAACCATGCAGGTAAATGAGACCAATAACCTGTGTAGGCCAGAGAGTGAGAAGGGCTTTGGCCTGACATTAAACTTGTGCTCAAAGTAACCTAGATCCTGCAAGAGAGAACAAGAGTAGAAAGGAGGGAGCAGGAGTTAGGAAGCCAGTCAGGTTTAGAGAGATTAGATGGTGGCTACTCTCCTCGGTCACCACACTGAAAGCGAGCAGCAGCAGCAGCAGCCCACAGCTGAGAACGGAGTCTTCGGTCGGGAGCATCCGGCCACATGGAGCTGGCTGATCCATCACTCACCCCTCTGGCTTATCATTGGCGAGGCCCCGGATCTGCCCGTGGAGGGCATCCTGGATGTTGCCCGCGGAGTAGAGGCCTATAGGCGTGTTGTAGGACGAGCTCACCACCTGTCGGTTGTCGTCCAGGCTTGCGGCCACGAACGGCTGGGCCCGCCGGTTGTGCCCTGTGCCGATCGGTTTGTACTCCTGAGCGTGCCAGGCAGAAAAAAAACACACGGCATGCGCTAGCTCAAGGCACCACACAGGCTTCCTACGCCATGTTTGATCACCAAACCAAACACTGCCTCAAACATACAGACACACACATACAGTAGCTATGGATGTGTGGTAACTACGCATTAATAGGGATACATTTGTCTATAGAGCAGAAACAATACTGGCAGTTGAGCATCATGGCATTTCTGAACAAAGCCATGTTTTAACTATATTGTAGCAGTGGCTACCAACATGTGAGAAGCAAGGCCTCAGAATGCATGTAGCACACTCATAAAGCGGAACAGCCTGACTATATTAAACATACAGACATGCATAGCAATGGCTGTCTATTAGCTACACATTAAAAAGCAAGCCACTTTCCATATGGCAGATAAATAATATTTATTATATTAAATATGATTGAAATATAATATTTTATATTTATAAAATTACAAGAGTACTGTGGCTTTTTTTTTAAATGAAGCCATGTTGTAATTACATTGTAACAGTGAGTGACCAACTCATGAGAGAGAAAGCTTGAACATCAACTGGCATAATCACCAAACCAAACTGCCTTTGACTACAGTACATCAAACATCATCCACACATCAATAGGCATACCTATAGAGACTACATCAAACATCATCCACACATCAATAGGCATACCTATAGAGACTATATCAAACATCATCCATATATCAGTAGGCATACCTATAGAGACTATATCAAACATCATCCATATATCAATAGGCATACCTATAGAGACTATATCAAACATCATCCATATATCAGTAGGCATGCCTTTTTCTATAGAGCAGAGGAACAGACGTAAGGGCATCATGGCTATTGAGAACAAGGCCATATCTTAAATATACTGTGGCAGGGGGTGGCTGCCAGAGCTTGAGAGAAAAGGCTTATAGGCTTGAGAAAGAAATTAATCATTTAAGCGCTGCGCCCACACTTGATACTGTTGCGCATCATTTCCTGTCCTCGTATATCTGGTGGGGTCTCTTGGGGTTCAGTTACAGGGGCTGATATGGTTTCCACTCTTGACAGTGTTCACAATGTACCTCACCTGGTCCCTTGTTAGAACAACCAGAGTGTATTTGCATGTTGCACATTATCAGAAAGTGAAAATACCCAAGGACCTTTGCGCCAAATCATTTATATAAGCATATGGAAAAGGGTCCACAATAATAAGCTTAGGGAAAACTTCAGCAAAACTTTCATCAAACTTTCACCTACTTCATATCAGTAGCAGACACAAGACATAGGTCTACTTAGTCACTCAGATTCAGATTTATTGTTGCATTTCAATTGATATTTACATACATATATATATAATGCCAGATTGCATGGTGGAGGGAGGGATCCCTGAGCCTGTTGGTCCTGGCTCTAAGGCTGCGGTATCGCCTACCAGAAGACAACAGCTGAAGTAGTCATGAACTGGACATTCTATTCAAAGCTACTCTTTTCGAGTCTAGGCATAATACTTGACTATGTTTTGCAAGGGTTTTGCAATAATTAGCTTTAGGGTCCCAGTCCACTTATGGTGGTACTAGTTGTTGTTGATCTACTAGGCCTACTTCTGGCCTGGCACTGGATGTCAGACCCGGCCAGGAAAGGCCTGCACTTGGGGCAGATCAGTTTAAATATAAATGTATCAGTGACGGGGGATAACCATAAAGTTATAAATCCGTCAAGAGATTCACATCAAGCGAGACAGGACAGCGACATCTAATCTCTCACACACGCCATGAGAAGTCGAGCATCCATAAAATGACCGTTAACAAGCATCACTCACTCCTAGCGTCGTGGCGTCCGCTCAAACATTGGATAAAGGAGATCTATAAAGTAGCCTACACATTACTGCAACATTCCTGAGTGGACAACATCACGCCAAGGTGCAGTGGGCAAGGCAAGCATGTCACCTTTCAGCCAACTTACTTGCTGCTCAGCCTCCAGGTTGATTTTGAAGGGGTTTACTTTGCCGTCATCGGCGGAGACAGCGGGAGACCAGAGTCTGGTTTCAGGTCTGCAACAGACATATGGATGAACAACGTGGTCACTTCCCTGGAGAAAGTAATAAATTAAGATCAAACAGCAACAGTGGACGAGTCACTTGAGGGTACCGGGCAACAACTTTGATCTGGCCATAATTCACATCAGCAACCTTCCACAGCATCTACAAATCAGACCTCGCCTCCGCAACATCGCAAGGACGTGAATCAAACGGCTATAAATTCTCAGTTTCATACTCAGCCTCTGATATACATAGACCACCATTCAACAGATGACACTTATCCATTTAACCTTGAGGGTGGTATCTTGTTTTGATCCTGTGTAGATTCAACCCTTGAGTTTACAATAATGCTCAGATAAATAATACAATGCTGATTCTGTGTCTGTAGCCTCTTACTCATGCTGAATATAATGTAGGCCTACTTGACTCAAAGTCCATTAGACATCATCACACTGTGTATGTTGAGTTCACTGGGCATATATCACCAATGGTTTGTTTGTTGTGAATGAATAAAGGTATCTCTCTCTGTCACACCTCTCAATTTTAAGGGTGAGCTGGTTGCCGGCGTCTCTGATCTTGATCTGCGCTTCGCCATGCGTCATGTCCTCGGCTGCGGCTCCATCTATGGCAAGGATGATGTCGCCAGGGCACAGGTTGGCCACGGACGCCTTACTGCCGGGGGTCACCTGTAGAAATGAGAGGAGTGAAGGGCACTTTCATGTACAGTATGTTTCTGTTGTTAAACTGACATGGCATGGACTGAAGTAGCCCTGAAGTCCAGTTGCAACCTAAGAGTTGCAACATTAAAAATCAATCTCTGTTTAAAAAGAGAGAGAGAGAGAGAGAGAAGAGGTCATCTGACAAAGTAAGATAACAGTGACAAGTAGCTTATGTCCCCTTATCCCATTTCATGTTTGTAAGTGCCCTATAAATAGCTGAATGTGGATGTGTCAATCAGAGTGCTGGATCGTGGTCACGGTTGCAGAGCGGCCTATCGGTGTCTCGCTGATCTAACTGCTGTGGAATTTGCAATGCCGATCTACACACACCCCTGCCCCTCACCCTCTCTTCTTCACCTCAACTCCCTCTCCTCTCTCTCTCTCTCTCTTACTCTCCTCTCTCTCTCTTACTCTCTCCTCTCTCAACTCTCTCTCTCTCTCTCTCTCTCTCTCTCATTAGTGGCCTCTGACATCATCGCTCTTTTTTCTGGCAGGCTCATTTCTGAGGTATTCCAACCCCCCTTTCTCTCTCTCTGCCCCCCCTTCGTCTCTCATCTTGTCGCTTTACCTTGTCCAGGGGGCCCACAGCACCTGCTCACACATCCCTGAAACCACCCCCCACCCTTCCCCCCCCAACTCACAGAATCTGTCATCTTGCTCCACTTACACTGTCAAAGACAGCAGATTTATGCCACGTTAGGTCATCCCAGCTACTCAGAGCCGGGCAGTAGGAGTTGTGTGATGATTATTTTGAATCCCTTTGTTCATATTTACCTTCCTTCTGCCCTCCCTCCCTCTGTGGCTGTGTCTATCTTCCTTTTCTTTCATTTCATCTGTTATGTCAAGGTTATTGGCACCGCAATACATTACACAACAGGAAACTATAAAACACTTCAAACTTAATTTGAACTTTCCTCCAGATAAAAATAACTGGAATCTTGAAATATGTTTCCTCAGTGCCAGCTTGTGTTTACTCTTCCTGTGTCTTTTTCCTTTTGAAATAAGGAAGACTATTTTTTGTGCCACACCACAGACAATATACCAACACATGCAGATCCACAGATTCCATCCGTCCTGTGCAGTCAACCACAGAGTTCTGCAGGCTCAACAGTGTTTCGTTATGACACAAATATGCTTGTGATTTCTTTCCCTAGTTAAGGTCCAGGAGGCAAACGATTGCGTGTGTGTCACAATGCCATCTTCAAGGCCAGACATCTGCTGCTCATTGCTGTGCTGAGATCAAAGCTATACTGAGGACCTCTCAGAGATGTGCTGGGATCAAACCTATAGTGACCCCTGAGGACCTCTCATTGCTGTGCTGGGATCAAACCTATAGTGACGCCTGAGGACCTCTCAGAGATGTGCTGGGATCAAACCTAGTGACCCCTGAGGACCTCTCATTGCTGTGCTGGGATCAAACCTATAGTGACCCCTGAGGACCTCTCAGAGATGTGCTGGGTGGATGACATTGTTCCCTTGGTATTACAGATGTGTGTGTGCGCGAATGAACAAAGCTTTGTTGTCGTGAAGGTGCAAACATTTAGAGAACAAAAGTGAGACAGAGGGAAGCCAGAGTTTCGATGGCACAGGCATGGCAAGTGTGTACACATACACACACACACACACACACACACACACCATTCATCAAATGTTCTGAGCCACAGCATGAGATCTATGCAGACAGTTCAATTCAATCAATCACTTTTTAGATGGTGCTGATCTCCATGTCTGTGGCGTGGGGGACAGCAGTAGGCTCCCACAGATGAAGGCTGCGGCTGGGCCACACGGCTCTATTGGAGACAGGATTTACTTTCATCTACAGGTCTATAAATATTACACTTCTATTGCACAAGTGTATTTCAAGAAAACTGTTGCATAAAAATGACATGTAGTGTTCAAAATAAATGTTTTTGTATTACAGCTCAGTGAAGTGTGTACAGAACTAGTATCATTATTACACAGCCCATTTTTCATTTATTTCTATTTTTATTTGAAAAAAGCTAGCAATCAGTCAAAAACATGCCTCATTATACAAAGGAAAAATAAGATAACAGCTAGCCACAGAGGTTGATGATTCTTTCTCAGTTCTATTTCTTACAGATATGTCTACGCTAGCCAGTGAGAGTAATTACACACTAATTGTGCAATCTGCTGGAACATGTTTAGTACCTCCACAGTTCCACACTTTACATAAGCCCATACTTGGCCAGGCTGAGGTCATGGTGGTGGTGCTCTGCGGAGGGTGTCAACCAAACCATGGGCAGTTTACAGAGCTGATGATGTCATTATGCGCTTCACTGGTAATTGCTACCTTCATCGCCGCTGCTGGTCGCTGTTTTTTTTTTTAATGGACTCAGATCTGTCTGCTAAAAAGAGTATCTCACCATACAGTCCAGATTGCTCAGTCTATCTACCCTCAAGGCTCACGGGTGTTCCCTCATAAGTGAGCCTTCTTATGGCGCTGTAGATGTATTACCTTGTGTTTCTACATCAAAGAGAACAAACTGAACACAGTTGGCTTGTGTTTCCAGGGGAGGTTGAGTTTAGAGACTGCTTAATGGCGCTAGCACAAGCCTGGAGCGAAGAAATGGCTAAACAGCAGCTCTCATTAAGACTACGTTCCCCTTGTTAGCATTATATTGAGTTACTCTGTAGTTGATTATATGCATAAATAGACAAAGCAGAAACAGGCACCACCGCAGAGACGGAGAAACAGAGAGGGAAAGGAAGGAGAGGAGACGTTTTCTGCTTATAGTGCCCCCTGGACACGCCAATATGCTGTTTCTGTGGTTACAGTGGCCCCTGGACACGCCAATATGCTGTTTCTGTGGTTACAGTGGCCCCTGGACATGCCAATATGCTGTTGCTGTGGTTACAGTGGCCCCTGGACATGCCAATATGCTGTTGCTGTAGTCACAGTGGCCCCTGTACATACCAATATGCTGTTGCCTCCACATTCAGAAAACATATTTCCTGATTAACATTTTGGCCCGTCAGGATTCTTTTGGACACTGGACAATACTCTCCATCTGTGCCAGTTATTGTTGCTATGTGCATGTATCGCTGCCAGAGCTCTGAGCTGCATCACAACTCTATGAGCACCACTGCTTTTAGTCTGCACTGAGGGCCAAGTCATATCCCACAGCGTACTCTCACAGACCAGCACTGTAGCTCATAACTTTGGGTTATGGTTACGGCTGGCTGGTTTCTGTTGCCCAGTCCTGCATTATGTGTGAGGACCCTAAAGCTGCTGGGTCCAGGGTAGGAATTTCACGGCGGCCACGATGGCCATGGCCGTCGTAGCCCCTTGCGTTGGCCGTGAGGCCCCTTTGAAAATCAGAGGTTTACAGGCCACGGTGGCCTTGGTGCCCCCTTCTTTCAATATTCTGCTTTGCGTCCTACTAATAGCGATTTTTATTTAGCCTGTGCTAAATAAAATTTATTTAGTCTTTTACGCAGTGGAGAAAGTGACAGCGCAAGAAAGAAAGTGCGTCCAAATTCACCCATTCTTAGTTGAACTACTCGCGAAGTAGCCTATTCATCACACAGACATCACAAGTATCACATGAAAGAGCTTTTTCTCAGCTTTTAAACGATGTTAGCCGATAATTGCTGTGTTGAACGGTTCGCGAGAAAAGTAAATAATATAATTCAATTTAATCATACATTCTACACTGAAGGTTGCGTCCCATGATCTCCCTACCCATTCATCTCGGTGGAATACTTTACGAACCCTTCTTTTAACACGTGACAAACCAGATATCAGAATAAACAGGAGACCTTACCAAACACAAAGGTGTAAAGCCCCTGTACAGTTAGCCGTTCCAGAGTAATCCCGTTTTGAATTTGCAGTAAAGTTCGACATACATGGATGTCTCCAAATTTGGGCTTTAAGTTTTACAATGTGTTTAAATTGTTCCACATGATTTCATAACGGGCCAAATACAAAATAAATGTTACAAATATCGTCTAGATATTGGTAAATCAGAGGACAGTTGACTAAGAGTTTGTGAAAGTAGCCTTAATGATCACAAAATGCTAAGCATGCATCTAGGCTATTTGAGTTTCTTAAAGCTGAGCTGTGCTTAAATTGTTCAATACATGATTTCATAACAGGCCAAATATAAAATAAATGTTATATATAGCCTAGAAATCTGTAAATATTAGATGATCAGATGATTTACAGTTCTATGTTATGTCATGTTTCATGTTTTTGTAATGTTTCATACAGTGATTCAGGTCTACTGCAGTGAATAGGCTAAATACAACTTTGATCATTTTTATAGCCTACTACTGTATAGTTAACTTTGCCTTGGTGCCCTGACATTTGGCCTTTGTGCCCCCCACCAAATATGCCCAACTGAAGGCCAAGTGGCCTTGCCCCCAGAATGGTGAAATTCCAAGCCTGGCTGGGTCTATTCAGGGCGAGTATAAACGCTAACTGCTGAATGCTAAAGTGAACTGGTGCACCAGAGGCGTGTGATTGGCCACGGGCATGCAGAGCTCGTTAAAGAGCGCTTTCGTCAGCCTGCTCCAGTCCTTCAGCAGCTTGTTGCTGACCAACAGGGAGGTCCGGGAACCCGTGGCATCTGTCTCGAAGACGGGAGTGTGGAGGCACACACACACATGCACGCAGGCACATGCACGCAAGCGCACACACACACACACACACACACACACATCACATGCCCCCCCTCTCTCAACACACCCTCATAACCCCAATGCTGTATTAGGCACCTCCAATGCTTTTGAGAAACAGTTGCACTAAAGTCCTATATTTAGCAATGTCCAGGGCTTTGAGCCACTTATATTAACACATTTAACTATTAAATAGCCAAAAAGGGAAGTTTACACTTGTTACACCCTTTAGACTTTTTGAGTTAATATATGATAAGTCCTAATAGCTCATAAATGAATTAGCAGCTATATTAAGTACTGGTAAATATGGCGGCCAACTAATCCTTGTTTGCAAACTGCTGATTAAAGATACTTTATAACACCTGACACACAATTAAGCAATTGCAAGCCACCTCTATTTATAGCACAACCATTTTCAGGAAACCTGAACGGTGATTGAGCCCATGAGATGCACCATAAGCATAACAGTGTCATCTCACCTTTGGATGCAATCATTCTGTTGGCTATATGCCTCCAATCCAATAGCTTCAATCTCTCAGAGTCAGCAGGTCAGGGCAGCATACCACTGCAGTGTCTCATCAGTGCCGGTGATGTGTTCATGCTCTTTACTGATTTGATTTGTTTTGTAACTAGCCCACTAGCCCAGGCTTCAGTGTGCCCCACACCTGCTTGATATAGACTAGCAATCAATCTGTCTACATTTGCCTCATTATACAAAGAAAAACAAGATACCAGCCACTGACTGTGATGATTCTTAGTCTGCCCATTCTTCAGTTTCATATATATATATATATCTAGGCTATCCAGCGAGAATACAAACTAAGTCAGAAAAGCAAACAGATAGATAGCCTAACTGTAAAAGACACAGAATGTTATCTTATCATTCAACTCAGTGGGTCACATGCTGCAGTCCAGTACAGTGAGCACTTATGGCTGGCACTGATTACATCATGTCCACTGAAACATGAGGCATACAAAAAGTCAAGTTAACAACCTCAGTCATGCCACCTAATTACCTGAACTCCATTAAACCACTCTCTACTATGACTTTAGCATTGGACAGCGCTGTGGTCTCTGTGCAGTAATTTGCCGCTGGACAGTCGCCTGTTCAGAATTAGAAGCATGTCACTAAAGGCTTACGTTTGACTTACATCCATCCCAGCACTCTGCTTCCACACACAAAGCCCCTGAAAGCAGAGTAGAGTTCCTCCTCCCTCTCCCTCTCCCTCTCCCTCACACGGAGCTCAGAACATCAAAGGCCACCTTATCACAGAGGAAACTCAGAGGCAGTGCCTACGGGCGGCACCCCAGAACCCCAGGAGCTATGGGTGTGCTCAATTTGTCTGTGCTATGTCACTCTCTCTCTCTCTCTGTCTCTCTCTCTCTCTCTGTGTGTGTGTGTGTGTGTGTGTGTGTGTGTGTGTGTGTGTGTGTGTGAGCGAGGACTTACCCTCGAGACGGTCAGCGGCTGGTTGAAGTCCTTGCCTCCCATGAGACGGAATCCCCAGGGGGCAGGTCCGTCCAGGACCACGTTCTGTGGCATTTCTCCTCTCCTGTCTCAGGCTCTCTTTCTCTCTCTCTCTCTCTCTCTCTCTCTCTCTCTCTCTCTCTCTCTCTCTTTCTCTCTCTCTCCCTCTCTTCTTCTTTCACTCCCTTTTATTTAGCTTCCTTCTCTCTTCTGTTCTTCTGCCCCTCTGTTCGTTCCGTCCTGTGTCCTGGTCAGTGCAGGGCAGTGTAGTGGGAGCCTGAGTGTAAGTTCCTTCCCCTCCTCTGCTCTCTCTCTCTCAGTCCCCCGCCACTGATTGGCAGACAGCTTCTGTCCCAGCACCCCTTTTAACTGGTTGGAGCATGTGTGTGTGTGTGTGTGTTGATGTGCGTGAGTGAGGGAGAGAGGGGGGAGAGAGAGAGAGAGAGAGAGAGAGAGAGAGAGAGAGAGAGAGAGAGAGAGAGAGAGAAGATGAGGACCGCCCCAGAGTGTGAGGTCACTGTTCAGACTGAGGACCTGAGGCAGTGTACTAGAACATACTTTTGATGTGTCTCTACTCAAATGTTACCTTTCCCCTTGACCAGCTCTGGACCTTTCTCTACCCTCTAATTTAGTTATCGCTCAGTGATTGAATCCAACTCTCTCTCTCTCTCTCTCTCTCTCTCTCTTAACTTTCTCTCTTTTGACTTTCTTTCTCTGTACTTTCTCTCTCTCTCTCTCTCTCTCTTTCTCTCTTTCTCTCTCTCTCCCTCTGTCTTTTCTCTGTCTCTCTCTCTCTCTGGTTCGAATTTGACAATGAAAGAAAGCCTGTAGATTTATATATGTAAATCATCATCTAAATATTACTTTAGTTAGTGACATGTGTTTACCTTCAGAATATTTATTAAGTTTACCTTCATTTGATGGACTCACTGCTCAGTTCCTAGTGAAGGTTTACCAACACACTGAGACACCTTTACTCACTGTGCTAGAGAACGTATCTCCCAACACACTGAGACACCTTTACTCACTGTGCTACAGAACGTATCTCCCAACACACTGAGACACCTTTACTCACTCCGTGCCATCAGGGCAGCTACTGCACAGGAACCAACTTCACAGAGATGACTGACAAGTGTATGAGCACCTCGGGGGTCTTATGCTAAAACGGACCTGCTGCTGTTACATCCTGTCATAACAGAAGCATCAAGGGAAAGGGGTGGGGTGGTTGTTTTTGTTTTGTGTTGGCAACAGGGCTAAGAAAACCGCTCTCTGTACCTCCTGCTTATAAAACCCACAGAAAGGCAGATTGCTTTCATATTGAGTGAACTGAGGTCAGATTTTATGTGCCTATGATATTGTGGTTTCAGTTCACCTCTAACAGAGCAAGGGGTTGCTTTCCCTTGCAACCTGAGACTGATAATGCCTCCAAATCATAGATTATATGAGCCGTAGCCCCTGAGGCAATGGGCTTAATCTGGAGGGAAGTCTGTGACTCAAAGAGTCTCTGATGTTATAGTTCCTGTGTGGTTTTCCAACCAGGTGTGCCCACATCACGAAGGGTGGACTCCTCACCTCTGACTCAACCTGTTCCTCTGTCTGGGATTTCTTGGCATCCTTAGCCTTGACCACATCAGAGAGAGAGAGAGAGAGAGAGATTAACCCTTGTGTTGTCCTCAAATCTTACCGACACTCTTTATCCTTGGGGTCAATTTGACCCCAGCTAATTAAACCCTCAGAAATGATTATAATTCATATTGTTACCCAGTTTTTTTGTGACAGGTACTTAACAAGAGTGTAATAACCACCATCAAAAGCCCTACAAAACAATCCCTATGCTAACTCTGTTGTACCCTTCAATTGAGGAAAAGTCATGAAACATGAAGCAAAAAAAAAAAGTTTGAACCATATATTTTATGATGTTAAACGTTGCTTGGGGTCAAATTGACCCCAAGGATAACAGGAGGGTTAATTAATGCCAAATCCCTACAATATGGCCCAGTTTTATCAACTACAGAGTCATTCTGTAGTCCTAGACTAGTCCCTTTATTTGGTAAGACGTGTGGAATTCAGACATGACTAGACAACTGACAACTGCCCTTCACACCAAGTAACTTGTAATGTTTATCTGAATACACCTCCATGTTCGCTGTACCCTCTCTTATAAAGGGCCAATTTCCAGTCAGCACGTCTTTTAATAGCCCCCCTGTGCCTCATGTAAAATGACATCAGTCATATTTTCATATCGCTTATTCGTGTAAAGCCAATGTCCAGCACTGTGGTCAACATCTTCCTCTGAGGACCACACCAGACTAGACACTATAGGGCTAATTTCTGACGATTATTGAGTGATCCCAGATCTGATGGGATCTGATGGGGTGATTTTCCTAAAGCTGAACTGAAGGAGCTTCACAGAGGGACACATGCGAGCTTAGGCCAGTTTTTTTCTCTCAGGGGTATGGGGGGGGGGGGTCTGGAGGACCACTGCATCCCAGGCATGCTTGTGATTCCTGCGTGCGGAGAGAGAAAACCCGGCGCGCCAAGCCTCCCCAGCGTTTTATTTACGCCGTTGCCATGGCGGCTGGGGGTCGGGGTGGACACAAGTGGTGGACAGCACATGGCTGTTTATAGACTGCACAGGCTGGCGAGAGCCACTGTAGCCATCCCACACATAGGACACCGGCAGACAGGGGCGGAGACGGCCCACATGTGGCAAAGGTCTGGGCCACGTGCGCTCTGGGCTCAGCCTGCTGCTGATCACCCTACACACTGAATGGAGCCTCTCATCAAACGGAAGCCAATTTCATCCAAACACAACAGAGACAGAGAGAATCTTTAGCACAGAGAGCTGTCTGACTGACTGACTTAGAACAGTGGTTCTCAAATGGGGCCCTGGGGGTACGTGAAGGCACTCCAGGGGGTACGTGAGATTTTAAAATATACATTGATATTTATCAGTTCCAAAGTTAAATAAATTAGACACTGATGGCACAGTGCTCTGTTTTAAGTCTTTTTTTCTCAACTAAAAATGCTTTGCGCTGGTTAGGGGGTACTTGGCTGAAAAAATATTTCACAGGGGGTACATTACTGAAAAAAGGTTGAGAACCACTGTTTTAGAAGACCGCATGGGAGTGTGGTTGCAATTAGACATGCAGTGGGAAATACTCTGAATGCTATGTTTGTTGCTGTTATGTTATTATGAGTTAGGCCTATGTAATAGTGGGATGTTGACGTCACATAGTCTGGCCTGTCAAAACAATAAGCACGCTACAGTGTGCAGTTGGCTACTGTAATATATATTTACAGAACAATCCAAGATTTCTTCAATTAGTCTTGCTTCTCAAACGAAGCAAATGTTTATTTTGCCTACGTTTTCAGAGCACTGTAAGGCCTCAATACGTGGAAAGGAAATAGAGTAGAAGTACAATGTTTGTCAGACAGAATTTATTTAACGTACAATTCCACCAAAAAAAAAAAGAGTTTTAAAAAAATAAAGGTTGACCTCACACTTGGCTTGCCAGTTCTCGCTCTGCACAGTATCCCTCCAGATGGTGAGCCTGGTGGCTATGCTGTCGACAAAAGTAGCCAACACGACCGTCCAGGGGGATCACTTTCAATAAGTCCATATTCAAAATTCACCACGCTATCCAACACTCTCAACCTCATATCTGCATTTCAGAGGACAGGAGTCACCGATGCCCGCACTCTCTCATACTTTTGGTATACAATGTCCTCCCTCCACTGGCACATCCGCTCTGGATTTGACATCATCTTCTGGAGTTTCACATATACATTTTCTCGTCTGCACTCTTGGTTGCATAAATGCTGGCTAAAGTGAAGACTTGGGAACTCCAAATGTAACCACATAGAATGGAAGACAGGAGAAGCAAGCTTAACTATACTGAGTCATTCCTTGAATTATAGCTTCTTATATATATCTATATATTTTATATATAAAAAAGATTCACTATGGTTCAGTGTGGTGACATCAGGCAGTGTAACGAGATAAAATCCCAAGTTATGGAATTTTAAGGTGCTTCTAATGTTTAAAAATCACAATTCTTTTTTTAACTTTCACCTGAATGACATCAGAATAATTAAACTTTAACTTGGAAATTAATTTGCGATTACATAACATTTGCATAATTGCTTAAAGTCTGCACTGTAGTTGACGATATAAAGAATACAATAAAATCATAACCAAGACATTATTATTAGCATTGCTGGTTACAAAATGCACCATTCTGGGTCTACCACAAATATTTAATTGACACAATGTACAATGGAATTGCAAAATTACCAAAATATATTAAATAACATTTTTATTTTTTCAAAAGTGGAAAGAAATAAAATCGATCTGATTATTTTTTGTTGACCTAACCGTATCCATAACAACAGTGGAGGGTGACTGGTACAAAACACTGAGACTGCCAAGACATACAGTAGATTCTTTACAGTAGACTCTTCCTCTCACTCCATCTCTCGACTTCCCTATACACCCATCCTGACACGAGAAGCTTTTGTGGGGAACCCCACTGATGTACACACAGTCGTCCAGCGCAAGAGGACAGAGGAACCTGTTTGCCAGCCGTGGACACTTTAATTGGATGTATACTAATTATCCCTTGCAGTCACGGGTCCTCTTCAAGGGGGCATCTTATAAATATCACTAAAAAGATCATCAAGGTCCGTGATTCGCGCTCAGGTGTACAGTCCGTCAGGTGTGTGAGGAATGTCTGGGGGGCGATGGCTGAATACTGGAGGGGGTTGATGTCATGGAAAAAGTCAGGTGAACTCTTTCCACTAGCCTGGAGCAGGTTCGGATGGGCTGGTGGAGACGAAGGAGTGTATTGCTTGTCGGAATGGGGTGCTAAGAAAGCTGTTAAGAGTCTGGCACAAATGTAACGCAAACCTAAACTACATCTGACCCCGAAACCTGTTCGAGTTCCCGTCCTGGTCCGCACGTGGTGTGGCATGAGTCCACAGGATGCGGGCCAGGACTGGACCAGACTCGCAGCAGAATCAGACGCAGCTCAGGATTGTGAGGCAGCTGCACTCAGACTCATATCTGCACCATGACAGAATGAAACAAGGCGAGACTCGCACATCTGAGAGTCTGAGAAAAAAAATCAATGAGCTCTTCTAATCTAGCCCTCTTTTAACAATGAAAAACTATATGCACCCCAAATACAAGAGAAGAGAAAAAATATATATACCATTTAATAAATAGAAAAATTAAATAGGGCACTTGGTTCTTCATAACATTAAACTTAATTTGCATGATTGAAAGGCAGACACGTCAGTGAAGATTTGTCCTCATTCAGTTGTGTCCAAGCGTCCATAACAGTCCACCAAATCTGGGTGCCACAGTCGTCTCTTCCTGTTACGGACTGAAAATCACTTCATAAAAAAATACCTATAAAACCAAATACCATATCTGGTGCAATTCAGTCCCTTCTCAATGCCACTTTGTCCTGCCGTGGTGCCACTTGTTCTTCTGGAATACACATATGAGCCTCACCTCACTGAGCTGAACACTAGGGGCCACTTTGCTTTAGTTTGCTTGTTTGCCTGCAGTTGGCGAATCATTGCTAGACAGCGGACTGTGTGTGGTGTCAGCTCCTCGACTGAGCCTCTCGGTCTGTCCTCTTCCCTCGGGGTCAGCTCTCAGCGGCAGCAAATGTGTCGCGCTCCTGTTATATCCTTCTCACGTAGTTCCCAGGGAAAGTGCCAAAGAACTTGCTTCTTCTCGACGTTCCTAAAAACAGTGCAAGTGAGTGTTGATATTAAATAACAACCAGTTACACAAATGCAGAACACAGACAATTCTTGTATAATAGCATGGTTTACGGTTTATTGACAGCTACTTTGAGCTGTGAGTTTATACAGTATAAATAAATCAATTAGCATCGCACGCAGTGTTTTTCCTGTCCACACATATTTTTTCATGTGTTGAGTTCATCCCATGATATTTGCAAGTCTGTGTCATACTATTTGGCATTCTGGCATCAACAACTCGAGAGAAACATGATTGGGATCAAAACAACAGAAAGGCCACACAATAGGGTTGATGTGAAACGTGAGAACACTGATGTCATGAATGGGACATCTTTGGAGTTACACCGCAGACAGAGAGCATTTGGTGTTCAGTGTGATGAAACACTGTATAAAACAAGGGTGCCCTCTACTGGTAAACCAGTGTTACTATACATATACACTTTTACTACAGCAGGCTTCAGGGGAATACTGATGATAATTATTTTTTTAGCCCAACTATAGAGCAATGCAAAGGTGCTTTGATTGTAAACATACACTACCACTCAACAGTTTGCGGTCACTTAGACATTTTCATTCCACTCTGAGATCAGTTGCATTGTTTTTTTTTTAATCAGGGCAGCAGTTTTCAGATTACATTATGTGCTTACTTAATAATTCTGTTTATGATGGAATGGAATGGACCCCAAACTTTTGACCGGTAATGTATGGGTGAATTGAAAGATTTTCCCAAACTCACCTACAAACCAACCATCATCACACTTCTCCATGACGTCAACAATGTCTCCTTCTTTGAGCTCCAGCTCATCTTCATTACGAGGGGCGTAGTTGTAAAGAGCCTGGAACCTAAAAGACACAATTTAGTTTTAAATTTTTTTTTACGAACATTTCTTCTCATGTCTCCAGGAGGTATTCCACAATCATACTTTCTCTTTAATGTATATTTTTCATTTTGTACAGATATCAATGTGCCAGTTCACTGTGGTTAAAGTCAACACTTTTGTGATGTTTGGCTAAAGATAGTATATGAACCATGAGAACAGTGTTGAAGGTGAAAGCAATACTGAATGACATAAAGTGGAGAGGCACTCACGGTTCGCCAGTCCCTTGTAGTGGATCTTGCACATAAGCTTGTCTCTGAGACTGGGGAGAGAAGAGTCCAAAGATGGAGTTATATAGATGCACCATAATCACTGTGTGGTTGCTCTTTGCTGCAGTCACCCAATGTAGCACTGTGCACAAAATGCAACAACATCTTCTAATACAAAGCCATGTTACCAAGCCTGTGGTGATATAATGTATAGTCTACTGCATCCCCCCCGAAGTCTGTACGAACCAATCAAACCTGGTATAACTGTGTCAGGGAGCATGTAGTCTACTCTGTGGGGTGAAGGCTCCTCATCTGGGAGGAAATTTAGGTCTGGCACTCCTTGTCTGAGTGAATGACCCGATCCGTTTGATGTCTAATGGTTTGGCTATTACTTGAGGACTACATCATCTCAATTAGCCATCATCACAGCAGCAAATGCTAGCTACAGTAAGAGCTATCCATCAAGCCACAGGCTTAGAAACAGCATAACTATGGCATAGGAAAACCAGATATGCTGAGAGCAAGGCTTGTACTCCCCTTGTGTGGAGGACATTTGGGGGCAATGGCCACTTGTCTAGCCCTGGGGAGTACAGCGCGTTTGGGCTGTGTGCACAGGAAACAGAGTTTGAGCCCCTCTCCTACCCTCAGCATCACACACCACACCACATCACACCACCAGAGCACACACTCCAAACAGGGTTGACACACAGGTTCAGGCTCACAGACAAACATACATGTACACACACACACACACACACACACACACACACACACACACACACACTCCAAACAGGGTTGACACAGGCTCAGGCTCACAGACACACACACACACACACACACACACACACACACACACACACACACACACACACTCCAAACAGGGTTGACACAGGCTCAGGCTCACAGGCTCAGGCTCACAGACACCATCACACCACCAGAGCACACACTTCAAACAGGGTTGACACACAGGCTCAAGCTCACAGCACACCAGTCTATGTTTGTTGCAATATCAAAGTAACTCCTCTGTGACTTATGCCTCCTTTCGAAGACATACTCACACAGATACACACACACACACACACACACACACACACACACACACACACACACACACACACACACACACACACACACACACACACACACACAGACACACACACAAATAAACAAACAAGAACAAGAATAAGCACTCAAAGCATCTCTGCTTCAAACTGTCAGAATGATACCTGAACAACCAAATCAGGCATTCAGAACCACATGCGGCATAACCCTAACGCATCTTCAAACACTCACACGCACGCACACACACACACACACACACACACACACACACACACACACAGAAGTGAATAAATAATATTTTGTCTAGGCACAGCAGAGAATCTTCATCCCAAGCAATTTAGTCATCACCAACACTCTGAGCTAGACATGCTATTAAACTCCTTGATTATTAACAAACATGTTGAAACAAATGACACATTAGAAATTGAATATGTACCTTTAACCGAGTGTACCTCGAAAACAAACAATTTTTATCAAGGATTTTTGAAGAATTTAATCAGTGCCATGTGGCTGTTTCATGTCTGAGCATGCATGATCAAAGCAACCTGAGAAAACTTCATTTCCCATAAGGCATAGCTGCTGACACAACACAGGGTTGCAGTCATGCCCCTACCCTATGTGAGGGTGAGAAGCTCTGGCCTCTAATGGGTGAGCCACAGGATCTCCTGGACATCACAGGGCTACGTGGGGGCTTGCCCACCACGAGGGCATCACGCTTCGACACGGGCTGCAAGAACCACAATCGCCAACCGGCCTTTTATTTATGACAGTGAATACACACACACACACACACGCTCATGTGCACAGACACCCTCACACACACACTGATGTGCACAGACACACTCACACACACACGCACGCTCATGTGCACAGACACACCCTCACACACACACTGATGTGCACAGACACCCTCACACACACACGCACGCTCATGTGCACAGACACACCTACACACACAGTGTGTGACACGCAGTTCTTCAAACTCATGCTTCATACACAGTAAGGAAATTGGTGTCTTCAGATCTCTAATCGCAAACACTACACGTTTCAGATCTCTAATCGCAAACACTACACGTTTCAAATCTCTAATCGCAAACACTACACGTTTCAATCTCTAATCGCAAATACTACACGTTTCAATATCTAATCGCAAACACTACACGTTTCAAATCTCTAATCGCAAACACTACACGTTTCAATCTCTAATCGCAAAACACTACACGTTTCAAATCTCTAATCGCAAACATTACACGTTTCCCCATCAATCCCGCACCTCTCCATACTATATCAAAGAACTACAGCACTTTTAAAACTTGTTATTGATTTATCTGCATTTAATCTGTCCTGAAATGGGACGACACACATAACTGCCACCCTGACCTCACGTGCTGTGCCACGCTGGACTCTGACGGCCCATGGTGCTGTTTGTGCTCTGTTGCACGCTAGCGAGGGTTTCCAGTCCGTTGACCTGAGCGGCGAGGGCTAGGCTTGTGAGCCTCACGCCAGCCGTACAGAAATAGGCTGTGTGGAATCTGACACAGGGCAAAGGAGACCCAGAGGAGGCTGAGGGGTAAATATGTGCTACTACAATGGGGCTAATAATAGCTGCATATAACAGACTGGTGCTTCAGCTCTTACTGTTGCCATAGCAGTGTCAGAAACCCTCCCAAACAATGGACACAAATGGAAAAGTAAGCTGTGTTTAGAAAGACAAACATTCCTGTTCACGTTACAGAATAAAGGGCTTATTTTGAGATTTGTTGGAGGAGTTATTGCTAGATTTGCTGGCTTCTCAGGACTTTGACATACACCGACATTGTGGGAGAGCCATCCATCACTATGAAATGACAAAAGTGTTAGAGAGCTTAAAATATTAATCAGATGTAAACTACACTGAAGTGTGTTAAAGGCAAGTATATACGCAGGAAAGACTATGGACATACACACACGTACAGAAGACTCACTGCACTCTGGCTTTACCTTGACCTTGGGGGATCTTGGTTCCGGGTGGGGGGAGAATTTAGAGGAAGGAGGGGGGGACTGCGACACACCAGGGAGTGGAGGGGTGGAGCGGGGGGAGGAGGGGGAGGATTTGGGAGAGACACCCCGTGCGGGGCAGGGGCTGCTGGGAAGGAGGGGACGAGAGGCGGAGTGATGCACCCTGGGTAACCGTAGCCTGGTGAGGGGATGGGAAAAGGGAGATGCCATTTAAACCGTATGCTCATACATCAACCAAAACGGCCACAAACGTTAAGCCAAACCAGACCAATCAAATGAACAAAAAAAAACAAACAAAAAAAACACTCCAAGCCAATGCCTCAACACTTCAGCAAGACAAAGCAAAATAGTACCAACATGTTAGGACGCTCACTTGAACAGGACTGAAGGACGACCAAACAACTGGACTGCGCTGATCACTAGTGTTAGGTTACACGTAAAACTCTGGACTGCGCTGATCACTAGTGTTAGGTTACACGTAAAACTCTGGACTGCGCTGATCACTAGTGTTAGGTTACACATAAAAACTCTGGACTGCGCTGATCACTAGTGTTAGGTTACACGTAAAACTCTGCGGGGTTAGTGCAAGCACGAAGAAGACAGGTGCAAACATAACCACAGCGGCTCCGCATGCCAGGGGCTAGCTACCTCTCGCTCTGAGGCCTCAGTACGAACAGGTGTGAAAGTGTTTGAGGTCAAAAGGTCGCTGGCCGCTGTCCGGCTCCCCCCGCCCGGCTCCTCCTCGATGAAGAGCTGGGGGAGCTCCTCGGTGAAGTCGGAGCCCAGCAAGTAAAAGCCTTTCTCCTCTTCCTCCTCCTCCTTTGCTTGCAGCTGCTGTTGCTTCAGCTGGCTGCCTTTGATGATGGACTTCACCTCCTCACACTCCTCGTCGTCGGCATCTCCAGAGGCCAGCAGCGCGTCCTGGCTCAAGGGTGCCTCGTGGTGCCCCAGGTGGGGCTGTGCCTGAAGGCTCTCGTAGGACCTCTCGAAGGGACTCTCCACAAGCCTTTCCTGGGTCTTCTCATGGGGTCTCTCGTTGGGCTCGTACACAACCAGCTCTATGGGGCTGAAGGCGCTGGCTGGAGGGGAGGGCGACTTCGGAGGCTCCAGGGTCTTCTCGTCGGGAGTCAGACTCTTCCAGGGCTGCTGCTCCAGTGTGGGTGAGAGTGAGCCTGTTGTTGTGGGCTTGCTGGTAGTGGCGGTGGGGACCAACTCAATGACGCTGCCGAATGCGGGGTCAATGTCAAACACGAGGGGCGAAGTCGGGGATGGCGTGAAGGAAGCAGAGGCCAGGTAGGGCTGCGGAGAGGGGGTGGGCTCCGGCGAGCAGGCGTAGCCCTTCAGAGAGCCGATGGGGATGAAGTGGCCCTCCCTGGGCCCCGGCGTGAGGCTACCGGGTGTGGAGGACAGCGGCGCCGGCGAGGGCCCCAGCGCAGAGGAGGAGGAGGGGGCAGGCGACGGCGACACCAGGGCCTCCAGGGCCTCCAGCTCGGACCGCAAGCTGGCAGGTAACGGGGGAGGGGTGGGGGCCGGCGTCCCGTACGGGGAGAGGCCCAGCGTGAGCGCCAGCCACTCACTGGTCACCGCCTGCAGGTGGGACGGCCGCTGTTGGGGGAGTGCCGGGGAGCGGGAGGGGGAGGTGACCCGATGGAAGGAGGGGGCGGGGGACGTGGCAGCAGAGCAAGAACGTACAGAGGACGGCTGTCGAGGTGCGGTGTGGGAAGGGGGTAACAGAGAAAGATGTGAAAGATAGAGAGATAGAGAGATAGAGAGAGAGAGGAGGGGAAAAGCAAATACAATGAAGAAAGAGTGAACACATGGAAAGGGGGAAGAGATTCATAGATAGTCGCTATGGAAACACATGGCCCAGTTACACCAAGGGGCAAATTTGGCAAAAACCAACAATGCCACCCTTATCTAAAATGTGCTCACTGGAACAAAAAAGGACTGAGTTCTACCATGGTTGAAAATTAGGACTGAATTTCCAACTTAGACAGTGTCCCAATATGCAAGTTTCAAACTCCCTCTCTATTCTGTTTTCAAGTAGCATCAAACCAATTGTAGTGTTCACTTACTTCATCTGTGGAAGAACACAGATGCACTAAAACAATAATACCGGTAATAATAATTCACAGAAAGTGTCATAAAGACATTCCTCATGATCATGTAAACTTGTTTTTGATGACAGTCTAAACATACGGTAGAACCCAACACTCTGCAGTCTGCCTTGACATGCCTTGAGTCTAAGCGCTCTTTTACCAGTAGCAGGAGCTGCTAAAACACAAAATGAGGTCTCCATGGCATTGCCTCTGGCTCTGCTGATAATAAGGATGACGGGCTATTTTAAATGCAAAGTCTCTCTGCTTTCAGCTTTATTCTGCTTCTCCATTCCACATAGCCTGAGGAAAGAAACACAATCCTAACCTTAATCAACCATGCATCATTTGCAACAGAAAAAACAGAAAAAACAGAAAAACAGAAAAAAAACAGAAAAAAAGTCCCTGTGCTGATCATGACGCATGCTGCTGTAGGTACTTATAGACGCCAAACTCACTCCTCGGCACGTCACATCACATAGTGACTCGATACAGGACCGTAATTAGAATCAAGCCCTCCCGAGGCATGACTGAATCATTAATCAGGCTTAATCCAGCGCCTCGTCTCGCCTCAGTCATGTGAGCCGAGGATTGGATTAGGCCACTAGCTACTCAGTGACTTCTCTGCTGCTCAGAGGGAATTATCACCTCAATTATAGCTATATAATGATGATATCATGTTAACTTCACCAAGACTAAGGGGGACACTGAATCTTATATCTGTGAGGAAATTCCGACATGGCCGGGGTTGATCTGGTGTTAAGTTTCAGCTCAGTGTCAAGACAGGTAAGAGTAATCCGATCGCTGATAGCTGGCAAGTCAAACAAAGGGCCCATGACTTTTCATTGCTTCACTTTATGCACAAATGACCCTGTGCTTTTGACCGAAGGTATAACAATGCATACCTTAGCGTTATAAAACTGAACTCTCATTCTTGTATGCTGCATTGCAATGCATTCTGAATCTGCACATTCTTATAAGTGTGATTGTACAATAACCACAATCACCACTGTCCTGTAATACATTTTTGTAATGACAAACATTATATGAAATTTTATCTAAAGCATCTAGTTCAAACTACACATCTATACAAAATAAGGTTTAATTAATATATAGCAGACGGTTCTGGAATAGAACGTGGGTCAATCGGTGATGTCCCCCCTTCCCCACACCCACTAGGTATGAATCAAGGCTTTCTGTAAAGCTCCACTACAATAGTGCCCTACTGAAATGACCATTTACTGAACCAACCGATGTTTTAGTTACACCATTCTAAAAGTTATGTAAACTGTATCTTTACATAAAATCAGATCAGTCAAATTTGTTCCAGGTATGTTCAATCTCATATGAACGACAAGTGATACCAGACTCTGACAGACTTGCATTTCAAAACTGGGCTTGAACTCAAACAAACCCATGTTCACTTGTGTCGTAACACAAGTCCCACAAATGGAGCTGTGTAGAACTTTGGGTGAGAAGATTGCCTTACCCTAATGGAGCTTGCGCTGAGAGCCCTGTCGCACGAGTGGCTTTGGGGTATCGTGCTGTCCTTGGCGTTGGTGGATGACCTCTTGACGATGTCCACATATGACACGGGGAAGATGCCCTGCTTGCTGGTGCTAGGGATCTTGCCCTCAAACCAGTTGGCATCTACTTGCCTGAGCAAGATGACTCTCTCACCCTACAGAGGATGGGACAGATCTTTCAGACCAAAGCTTTTGTCCTTACTTCCTTTCTTTCAGTCTTAAAACTTTTACTGTATATTGCAAGGCATGATTGATGCTGACACACACACACATACACACACACATACACACACTCACACTTCCCTGAATAACCCCCCTTGTTAAACTGAAGGTCACTGATCAGCCACATTAGATGTGTGAAAGACAGTGCCTTGCCCAAAGGCTGATGTCTGTGACCTGCTAAATATGAACAGGTGTTCAACAAAGTGAGAACATCAGAACACATCTTTTAGTTGTTCCTAAATGTGATTTTATTGACACTGTGAATTATCAAGCATCCCCCATGATAGACCAGAAAGCCCATAAACACACAGTATCCTAGCACTTGCAGCCAAATCTTAAACTGTGTGAGCTATCACTAAAAAAAAAAACAGACGGAGACCAAAGCCTTGCCTTCCTCAGAGAGAGCTCCACGTTGGTGTCGGCGTTGAAGTTGTAGCGCGCCACGGCCTCCCCGATCTCTCGGCTCTGGGCTGGGGGAGGGGGCCTGATCGGCTGCTGCCTCTCAGATGGAGAGATTTTCTGTGGAGGGAGATGGAGCCGATATGAGCAAACACTATCAGACACAAGAGGACGCATGCACCTGGGAAATATTTATAATAAAATAATAATAATAATAATAATAATAATACATTTTATTTGTATAACTCTTTATCACATACTCAAAGTGCTGAACATTGTAGAATAAAAATGGAGGCAACACATGATTAAAAATTAAAGATAAGTTATAGAGTTCAAGTGTTTATAAAGGCTAGGCTAATTAATAACGATGACAAATGATAATTAATGACTCATTTGAATTTCTTTCTGTTTTATTCTTTCTCTACTGTAGCAAGTCACAAACCAAGATCCACAGGGTGCCAGAGCAGCACTATGACGGACCATAACACCAGAGAGCCAGAGTCCCTGCTTTGGTAGTCCGAGCGCCATACTCAACCATAGTGATGGCGCTCCTTTCCCATATGCCTATATATAAACTACTGCGCTCACACACAGAGCAGTGTGAATGGGCAGGGAGAGCCCACCAACCTCCACGTAGGTGATGGGGAAGATGCCCGTCCGGCCATGCAGCTCTCCTTCATACCAGTTGCGGTCCACTTGTCGTGTGATGTACACCGTGTCCCCCTTCCTAAAAGTAAGCTCTCTGTGAAGCACAATGCAGGGCAGATGGAGTTATAGGAGGAGGCGGAACAATGCAGTTTTTAGTGTACATCGTTTCATGTATCACTACTACACAGTCATACATCAAATTGCAAATCATATGTGAGGTCAGAGCAGGAGTGAATAATCCTGTAGATGAAAGTTATGAAGGTTATCAAAGTCAAAGTCAAAGTCAAAGTCAGCTTTATTGTCAATTTCTTCACATGTTCCAGACATACAAAGAGATCGAAATTACGTTTCTCACTATCCCACGGTGAAGACAAGACATATTTTACCAATTTTAAGTCCACAGACAAACATAACATTCAAGTAAACAAAAAAGTAAGTAAATAAGTAAATAAGAGGGCACATATAATAATGAAAAAATAAGAGCAGCAATAAGAGCAGCAATAAGAGCAGTTATGGATGAGAGAACAAATGAATGAATTAATTAATCAGTTATTACTTAATATTTTCTGGTCAGTCTTTACATTTTGTATGATTTAGTTGACTGAGTTGACTTACTTTGCAGTCTGGGCCTTGAAGTCATATATTGCTCTGGCTGGTTGTTTCTGTGGAGAGCATAGAAATAGTGCTTACAACATGGAGATGTAAACCAAGCCGGATACTATGCTGATACATGTCATAGTCTTCGCTCCCGTGCAATCTCATCTAAATGAGTCTACCTCGATTTATTATCACTTGTTACAATTTAAGTATCAGGTATTTTACCTCAGTGTTATCTAATGAGAATATACCTAGCTTGACCGTGACATGAACTGGCGAACGCACCGAGAGCCTATGGCAGGCATGTGAAATGAGATCGCCTTACCTCTGTTGCTTCTGGCGTTGGTCTCCTGCTCTGAGGAGTGTAGCGTCCCACATCTGGATACGAGTAGTCCTGGGAAGGTTCTGGATCGGGAGGGAAATCGAGAGGCATTGGTAAAGCTCGCATTTAAAAGGGTGCGTTTTGCCTTTCCTCTAGTTGCCAAGCAGCACCGTACAGCAACATGTGTAAAGGGAACGGTATGCACAAAGAAAAGGTCATATGTGGGGGGTGCATCTGGGGTGAAGTATGAAGGGGAGTGATGAATTAACTAGAGAAAAACAAAACAAAAACAACATGTCGTTTCCCAAAAGCCCTTGCCGCCCTCACACACTCGCCTTGACCTACTGAGTCTGACGTGCTGCATGGTGAAGGTGATCTTGGCCCACTCCAACATCTCCCTCTACCTCGGCTAAACCACACTCTGCCTACTTTATCATGCAGGGGGGGAGGCCCATTTATACTCTCGACCTGCTGGAAATGGATCTTCAGCATGGAACAAGTGTATTTATACAGCGGGCTCAGTATAGGGAGCTGGACTCTGTGCCAGCAGCTCTGCGGTCCATCCCCTTGCTCTGGACAATCTGCTTAAAGGGACTTGGCACAGAGCTCCACCGGCGAGCAAGCTGTCAATCACTAACAAACAGCAATCAGATATATCCTGACATGTATTTAAAACCAATTAAAACGGAAGTGTGCATGCTGGACCAATACTAAGCTGAATGCCCTCTCAAGGGGGTTAGGGGCTGTTTAGATCAATATTGTCTGAAGTAAGAAACAACTGAATATGCTAATAGAAGAGGTTTGTTGTGTAAGCTAAGAGTCTCATACAATTTATTTTAAACTGCCTGGCACATTTCTATTCATTGACTCCTTGAAAGTGAAAGTTGTGTGCTTGATTCGAACATGGTGGCTGGCTTGTTTGATGTAGTTAACCTCTGGTACAGAATTGCACCCACCCTCTCACAGACTCACACAAAATATGTAAATGATGAGAAAAGTCACACCAATATAACACATGACATCACATCCTCACAAATAAAAAAACACCAAAAAAAAAACAACATGAGGAAAACAAACAAACCAAAGGAACTTCAAATGCTAAATGAAACAGAGCAAAAACAAATGGCATTGATGGGGATGAAAAACAACACAAATATCACCAGCTGAACCGAGTGATGCAGAGGCTTCCTTCACGTGCTTTAGCGATAAGGGCTGATGGGAGATGGAGTCATGCTTGCCATTTTTTTCCCCCAGGGGCAAATCCTCAGTTCAAACTACTCAAGCACATTCACAGGGGCACAAGGTGGAGCATGGTAATGTCGGAGAGGAGAGTGGGGAGTGGGCTGAGACTGGACGGAGAGAGTAATGGACAGAGCTCAAACACAAGAGAAAGGGGCAGGCAGGTGGCAATGGGAGGGGTGCTTGTGTTGATTTGGGATGGAGAAGAGGGCGGGGGGGGGCTGGGGAGAGTGGAGCTGAATGTTGTTTTTTTCTGATCCACCTTCATAGCCGTGCTCGGAGCAGGAGCCGTTGAGGAGGAAGAGGCCCTCCTGTCGAGTGACACTGCCACTGCTGCTGCCGCCGTGGGTGCGCTCCGTGCGGGCGTGGCAGGACGCGCTGCGGGGCAGCCGGTGCGAGAGTTCCGGCGGGCCCCAGTCCTGGCTGGCCATGCCGTCCGGCTGAGGGTGGCGGTAGCGCTGACCGGGGCTCAGGCTCTGGCGCCGCGGCAACGGGCTGCCGGACGGCCCGCGCAGGAGCGCCCCGAGCGAGGAGTGGCGCTCGGGGATGTCCGGCAGCAGCTCAGCCAGCAGACGGCGGAGGATGGTGCTGTCGGGCAGGCTGCCGCGGCGCTTCTCCGCCTGGATGTGGTCGTAGATGTCCTTCAGGGCCGAAGTCCAGCATTACACACCGAAGCTCTTGACCGCCGCAGGCGGCCGTGTTTGGAGGGCGGGCGGACGAGGCCTTCCTTCACGGAATGGCACGGGGCTGACCAGGAAGGCCAGCTTGTCCAGTCCCGAGTCGGCCTCCTCCACCCGCAGCTGTTGCTGCTGCTGCTGCTGCTGCTGGTGCCGGCGGTCCTGCTTGGCCCGTTCGTGCTTCAGCATGGTGGTGAAGCGCGTGTAGGACGCTGGGCAGTTGCCTTTGCAGGTGCTGACCAACTGTCGGTGGTGCTGGAAGTACTGGTGGTGGTGGTGGTGGTGGGGACGGAGGTGGTGGTGGTGTGGCTGGTGGTGGTGATGGAGGTGGTTGTGCCCGGGCGCGTAGAAGCTCTCTGACGACGTGAAGGAGCAGTGGTCAAAGTCGCTCTCGCTGCAGAGCGACGAGCCCTCAATCTGGATGAAGTCGCTCAGGTCGGACACCACGGCGTCCTGCTCGCTGTCCGAGTAGTCGTGCTGGTGGTGGGACGGCGGAGGCACGGGCAGACGCAGGTGGTCAGCCGTGATGTGGATGTGCACGGGCGTCGGAAGCGACAGTGGCAGCGCGGGCGGTGGCGGCTGAGGAGGGTGGGCGTTGACCCGCGGGCACTGGGGCCGACCCTCCGGCGGGTTCCTGGCTGGCGGCTCCTCGTCCAAGAAGGAGTCGGTGGAGAAGCTGCGCTTGGGGCTGGTGCTCGGACGCGAGGGTGGACGCGACCGGCCGCCCTCGGCCCCCAGGTTGGGCATCGACTTGGACTTCTGGATCATCATCTCGAACTGGGAGATGCGGTTTGGCACCATGTTCTGGGGAACCTCGTTGTTGCCGCTGCCCTGTGCGCCGGGCGAGCGGTCTTTGCGCTGCTCGCGCTCGTAGTCGTGGATGCGCGCCTTGACCGAGCAGATGACTTCGGACTTGATCATGTCGCGCCGGTTGATGTGGTGCATCCGCCGGTAGAGCTTGAGGAAGCCCGGAGTGTCGTGCGCTGACCGGTGCCGGACGCGCTCCCGGTGCCTGTCCAGACCCTCGCAGGATCCGTTCATCTCCTGGCTGGCGGCGTGCCGGAGCGAGCCAGTGCTCTCTGACCGCACCTGGTTCTCCTCAGCGCCCCTGCCCACATCCTCCGTCAGCAGGTCGTCGCAGCTCCTGGACTTGAGCTTGGGCGACGTCCCCTCCTCTGAGCCGCCGCCGACGCCACCGCTCCAGGAATCCGACTCGAGCTGGTCCGAGCGCCAGCCGTTCTCGAGATGGGAAGAGCTTCCCGAGACCGACAAGGGGACGACAGAGGCCCCGTCGTCGTTTCGGTCCACATTCTGACACGGGGGGATGGAGTCATGCAAGTTATCTGGGTCGTGACTTAAGCCATTGAAAGCGGTTGAATACATAGTGCTAAAGTCCCCACCTTAAAGGCATCCAACAAGAGCAGCATGGTAAGAAGAGAGACACACACGAACAAGACATTAACAGGTGCGCAGGGCTAGACTTGGCCAGTGGCATCAAGAGATCAAGAGAATATTCTACCCAGAAGCAGAACTGGAGAGAGACTATGACTACGCGAGAGGCAAGCTCCCTTTGAAGCAGCAAAGACCACTATTGAAAGGCCACAGGCTAGACTCACCACGACTCCATCATAAACACTAAATTATTCATCCCAAGAGCTAATGCTTGTAGGGGTGGAGAGACCCCTTTTTTAACAGACCCCTTTTTTTTCCCTTTCTTTGTGTTAAAATGCAAAACACTGCTACATGACTGTGCTTTCCTTTTGTTCTGTAAATGCATCTCCCCCTCCAGCTCGCCCTCTCTCTCCAGTGAGCCGTGTTGTGGTTGTTAGTTGTTGTTGTTTGTTTGCTTCTGAAGAGCAGAATGTAGGTCACGCCGCTGCTTACCTTTGGATCTGGCGGGGGAGGAGGAGGTGGAGCTGCTCAGGGGCTTCTTCTGGGTGTAGCCGGCGCGGTGTGGCTCAGTGCTCTGGGTGTAGCCGGTGCGGGGCGGCTCAGTGCTCTGGGTGTAGCCGGCGCGGGGCGGCTCAGTGCTCTGGGCGTAGGCGCTCCGTGGTGGGTTGGCAATCGGGGCGTAGCCAGCACGGGGGGGTTCGGCGCTTTGGGCGAAGCCGGCACGGGGCGTCTCGGCGAGGAGGAGGGAGCTCGGGTGGCTAACGCTCTGGGGCACACTCTGGCTGCTGTGCGGCCGCGGCTGGCTGGACGTCGGCTCCGACTTTCGCCTCTTACGGTTGTCACTGGCAGAACTATGATTACAGGGCATGATAAGAATAAGGTATTATGAGTACATTTACTACAGTAACACATGACAGTAATGTTTATTGTAAATATTCATGCAACACTGTTTAACTACATGACAATATGGCATCTTGTGAGACTATGGTTTAATAATTCTGTGACGGGGAGATTGTCTCTTGTGTTGTTTGCCATAATCAGACACAGTGACACATGGACCAACTGAATACATTGGAACAAAGCCTGAGGGTATTTCTGTTAAATCTGAAACACAATGTAAGAGATCATAATGTCACCTCACAAGGTCTACAACCTGCAGTCATTTGTACTGTACACTACAGAAAGGACTAGGAATCATTATAGCAGCAATTTTGCACCTCCATTAAAAACTTGCATTACACATTATATGCTTGTATTCATTTGTAACTCTCACAATGGATTTATAAAATAACTTCAACTGTGGCCACAGCTGGCTTGAAACTGCACCTGCATCAGAGAGGTGAAATGTACAACACACACACACACACACACACACACACACACACACACACACACACACAGACACACAAACACACACACACTCTGGGAACATTGCGACATATATCATTGGTCATGACAGGGCCAAACTGCTAGGAGGCTCTGACAGGAGTGTGGAGTCCAAATGTCCTCAAACCACCACATGCACACGCACCGCGCGCACACACACACACACACACACACACACACACACACACACACACACACACACACACACACACACACAAACCAATATACAATATATACACACAAACCAGTATATTTATAGGGTAAATGCATATGCAATATAATTTATTCACACAATCTAAATGTTAATCTAAATGTTCTCACAACGTTAGCATATGAAAGTGAGAGCGCAGGCTTGGCTTACCTTGATGGTCGCTCCAGACTCCTTTCTGTTGGGGCTGGATACAAGGGAGCCTGAAAGAAAATCACCGACAAAACAACAGTGACTTCCTCTCTCACAGTTCACTTCATGTAAAACGCAGCCTCTTAATTGGCAGCCAAGGCTGCTTGTGAAAGCACTGGAGCTCCTCTGGAGACACTGCCTGCTGGATTCTCCCAGTGGTGTCAACAACATCTCAACCCTTGCTTTGTCTGGCGGTCTCAACATGTCTGCCTATTCTTATAGGATGAAAGACATAAAAAAACCAAAAAAAAACCAATAAGAACCTCTGAGAATCCTCCCTCCTGTGCGCATGCCTCCACTTACCAGCGTTGCGACGTCGTACAGGGCGGGGAACTCCTTGTACGCATGGCTGGAGTAGACAATCATTTCCCCCCTTCCTCGTCGAGGCCCTAGGGCAGGATCAGCAGCTACTGAACAGGCCCCCTGCTCTCGCTCCCTCTCTCCCTCGTCCCCCTCTCTCCTCTCCTCTCCTCTCCTTTCCTTTTACCCCTCTCTCTCTCTTCTCTCCACTCCTTTCCTTTCACCCCTCTCTCTCCCTCTCTCTCCCTCCCTCTCTCTCTCTCTCCCCCCTCTCTCCCTCTCTCTCTCCCTCTCCACAGGCAGTGGACCCCTCGGTCACTGTGCGTGTCTTTTTTAAACCGCCGTGTTATAAGTAGGCCCCACCATGTGTGGCAGCCGGAATGCGACCGCGGGGCTGTGACACATTTGTGGGAAGGCAACATAAATATGGGTTCCTAAGTGGCAGTTGGCCCCTCAAGCCGGCTCTTAATTGGGCCGCAAAGCCCCCGCGCCACCACGTTAAGGAGCTCCCTCTATGGGTCCTGTGGTAGACTTCCAACCATAACTGTGATTGTAGACACCCCTCGACACACACTGTGTTTCTCTCACACCGTCAAATTGTTGTTTCTACCTTTGCTCTGAACTGTAGGGCATCATTTTGACCATGCTGTGGGTTTCTACTGCGGAAAAATGTTCAAATTGAATGCGACATTCTAGCGGCATTTCCACTAATGCAAGCCAGTCCCAATCAATCCAAAAGGAAATGCATTTGCAAATGGATATGTTCTACACATTCATTACAGTGCAAGGTTTCTGATTATTTCCCCCATGGGGAAATGCACTGTTGGTGACAACAATAAAGGATGCGACTTTCAATATGTTGGAAATGCGAGCTGGCTATTTTTGCATGGACAGAAAAAAAAAAACTTGTGATGTGTGTAATGTGATCCAGAACACCCACGCAGGAGAGCAGCACACTTCAACAGAATGTCAACAGGTCCCCTGACTTGCTAAAGCCACTCTGGAGAAACACTCAGACAGAAACACTGGCGTGAATTGGAATAGACTGAGGCACTTCCTCATTCTACATTAGAGGATAGCCAATGCAAGTTGTAATCAATTAAGGAATTTGATATTTACATTCTCAAACATGACCTCATTACTGCACCTTACTTGGCAATTGACCTTGATGAGCAAATGAGGAGAGGAAGGTTCATTAGAGAAGACGCATACCTGTCAACACTCACGTTTTTCCCGGGTTTCTCCCGTATTTCAAGGTCATCTCCCAGCACCCTCCCGTTTTGTTATTTCTCCCGGAAAACACCCGTAATTTGCATGGCCATCAAACTTCATTTTAAAATCATTGATCCATTCAGGTTGCCAGATTGTGTATGAAATACACCCTACACATACACGATCACTTAGTTTCAATTTCAACCGTTTTGTCATAGGCTAAAACCTGGCAAGCCAAAACCCAAATAAGGAAGCGGGTGCCAACTGCGCAGCCTGAGTCTCGTCGTAAGCAAGCGGGCTAGTTGAATGGCCTACTCCAGAACATGCTGTTGTGAACTAGCTGTTGGGAATTTAATTGATTAACACATCACATAAACTGTTATTGAGTGTTGTTGATACACTGAACTTGTTCCCTCTGAACCAAATCTGACAGCAAGCAGCTTTGGAGTTTTGGAAGTAGGCTGCAGGCAGGCAGCTGGTGGATACATAACTGGCATGCGTAAGGTAATGGTAAGGTAAAAGCAACGACCGAAATGCAGTGTTGAAACACGTGTATGAAACGTATTAAATATGCAAACACAGATCCGGTATAAACACTGACCCCCCCCGGAAAAAAAATCTCCCGTTTTTGGAAAGCTAAATGTTGACAGGTATGAGAAGATGTGGTGTAGCTTCTTAATGCTCCACACACTTGCAGCTTCTTTTATTACTTTAAATGTCTGTGGTGCTCATTCTGTCTCTCTTTCTTTGGGATTGTCTTTGTCAAATGCGCGCGCACACACATTTTCTCTCTCTCTCACGCACAAACGCACGCACGCACACACACACACAAACACACACACACTGTTTACCTCTGCCTTGGCTCGATGTACACTCTCTGGGTTATAATCAAGGCGTTTTTTGGGAGGCTTTGGCCAGAACAGATGGGCAGGAGGACAGAGAGGAGACGGGATGAGATGGCATGAAGTCAATGCAGGGGAGGAAAACAAGGACAGTTACACACAACCCAGGACTGCTCAGTACACTTAGAGAGGTGCTACACACACACACACACACACACACACACACACACACAAACACAAACACACACCACATGACCAAGTGGAAACCAAAAACATGCTAATCTAGTGCGACTACTACCACACGCAAGGCCACAGCACACACATATCACACAAGCAAATTAGCTCAAAGCGGTAAAATGTGTGTATTTTAATATGTATCTGTGCAAGTCTTACAATGGAGATAAATAGAATCATGTGCTTCTCTTTTAGTTGTCCAGTTAACAGTCCTATGTTTAGGTGCAATATCCTAGTCCGAATAATGAAGACACACACTTGCAGAGGACAGAAGGGTCAAACTCAAAGGGCCTGTTGAGAGGGTTTGCAGGAAAAACGAGTAACGAGTGCATTTGGTCATCTAATTCATCTTCACCTTTTTGTTTAAAAAGACGGGATTACTGCGCTGAATCCAAGTGTTAGCCACACATGCAACTTGGCGATCGCGTGACCCTTTCAGCCACAGAGCAACCCATAAGGGGACATTTCCCTTCAAAAGGTCTGTCGCTAAAAGTCCCATTATGAACACACGCCACTTTCTAGCAAACACACACATACACACTATTCTAGTGCTCCTGTGCGCTCAACACACACACACAGTGGCAATCATGCACACTATTTTAGTGCTCCTGTGCGCTCAACACACACACAGTTGTGGCAATCATGCACACTATTCTAGTGCTCCTGTGCGCTCAACACACACTTCAGCGTCACACAGCTTTAAAGTACAACACAGTTGACTAACGTGGCAGAGGGAGGGAGCAGGCTTTCTCCATTTCAGCTGACATGATCATTTGTTTTTGTGCACTACCACTACACTACATGGTAGTGGGCATGGTCAACTGTGCCAAATATTGAGTGCTCCTTTTCGACTGCCATTTTAGGTCTCACCACACACCAGCAATATCAACCACAACAATCAGTTTTGACATGGTAATGGTGATTTACAGTCTACATGTTCAAAAGCAAAAACTCACTCCACACAAAGTACTGATCTATGTCTGGAGGCACTAACGCCTGTATTACAGTATTGGCCATCGTGCAAGAACAAGACACATTTGGGTTCTTCTGATGTACATAAAGCACACACACAGCTAGAATAGAGAATAGTGGTCAAATAATGCTTCAAGGGCCTACAATTTCTGTCTCTTCATAGGCTTTAACCCTGTCCCTCAAATGAAAGAAATTAATGTGTCAGAAAACATATGAGACAGGTGAACCTAGATCAGTACTTGTTCAGAGAACATATGACATAGAGAGGAACCTAGATCACTTGTTCAGAGAACATATGACACAGATGAACCTAGATCTAGACTGAAGACAAAACAGTTCTCAGATGCCTTCTGCTAACTGCACTGAGTTACAAATTCTGAATCTGCCTGTAAATTATTCTATCTTGTGTCTTTTATTTTGTCTTTTTAATCATTCTTTATTTTTTAAACGATTTTACCTTGTGCGTTTTTATGTTTTCTTTTTTATTATGATATTTACCTTTTAAACTATTCTTTGACTATTGCCTTTCTATGCTTTTATCAGCTATGCCTGTTTGTTTTTGTTTATGTAAAGCACATTGAATGACCTCTGACTTGACTAGATCAGTACTTATTCAAAGTGCAATATCCAGCTGCATGCATTCTCAACACAACAAAGCAGCCTGTCTCTGCAGATATACCACAAGCCTGAGAAGTGCACACACACACATACACACACACACACACAGTCAGCTAGCCTGCAGGCCACTTACCGGCCGTCCAAACTCCAGCTCAGAAAAGAACTTATACCAGGGCTCATTCTCTAAGTCTAACTCATCTAGGTCTATATGACCCGTCTGAAGAGAGGGAGGGAGAGAGGGATGAGAAGGAGAGAGAGGAGAAGGAGAAAAAATGACAGAAGTGAGCAGTATGTACTCACACACTCACACACACACACATGCTCACACTTAGAGGTAAGTTTTGTGATAAAACAAGACAGCAGAGAAATGAGATGAAGGATGAGGGACTGATTAATTATGCAGGTCCACGGAGTCTGCTGATTAATTACTGTACAACTTCAGAACCCGTCTCTTTAGAGACCTCCATCTTTTTTTTTAATGAATTATGCAGTTTTTCAATGCGGATTCTTTTTCATAGACCACTGAGGCTTGACATTCTGTTGCACAAACACAATCAATCCACCAGGGGGCAGTGTGGCACTGAGGATTTGTTGCCTTTGTGCACAAAAAAACAGAAACAGAAACATTGACAGAAGAACACGTCCTCCCTCTGGCGTGTGCGCTACACTCCCTTGATGCCTGTGCAACTTAGTACATTTGTACAGATTCAGAATTCCACTGATCATGTGATGAGAGGAATTTCAAGCAGTCAAAGTCTGTGGCTGGGAGCAATACTACAGCAACTATGCAATAAGTAATGAAGCTATGCATCATCTTAGGAGGAAGCCTTCTGAAGGCTGACTTTGAGTTACTCCACTTCTGGGAATTTGAGTACCAAAGAGGTGTGCGGGAACACTCCTCTACAGAGTGACAGAGGCAGGAACAAAACAAAACAACCTGATTACTTTGGGGTGTGGTTCTAATGCCAGATTGATTAATTGATCAAATCCCAAATGTAATGCATGCTTGGTCAGCCTGTGGGAAATTAACTCTTGACAGGGAGTTTACGTGAACATCATTATACAGCAATTACAAAAAGCTAAGCCATGTGCACGACAGCCTCTATATCACGGCCTCCTCAGAGACCAACAAAAACAGCAACCTCAGCACTGATGCATTGTGGGCCTGAGCCTGCGGGTCAATAGGGGCACCAGGGGCAGGCAGTGCGGCTGCAGTGGCTATCTCATCAGTATCGGCATTACCACCACCCCCATCTCCTTACTCAAGGCTAAGAATCCATCTTGTGTCTGCAGCTCAGGCCTGCTATTGAGAAGGAGCCCTGGGCCTAAGGAAAGGCGGCTTCTGTGTGCGCTCAGGAGTACAAGGGAAAAAAAACAAGAAAACAAGAGAAAAGCCTGCCCAGGATCCGTGACTCATTTCAGCCACTTCACCTGACGAGGGCTGCGGCTGCTCAGCAGAGTGCGCCGGCTGCTGCTCGCGTCCTAAAAAAAGACGGCCGCCATTCTCTACTGAGGTGACCGCACGGCGGAGAGAGAGAGAGAGAGAGAGAGAGAGAGAGAGAGAGAGAGAGAGAGAGAGAGAAAAGAAGCCAGGGATTGTAGTCCAGTGAGCCCACTTACTGCTCTCTCCTGCTCCAAGATGGAGGATTTGCCCGGCTCGTACTCGAAGATGCTCCTGGGCTCGGCGCGGTACTTGCGAGTATCTACTTTTCGGTCAGGAGGTCCCCAGTCATTCCTGAGAAGAAAGAGATAGAGAAAGAGATAGAGAAAGAGAGAGAGAGAGAGAGAGAGAGAGAGAGAGAGAGAGAAAACAACAGTCACAACTGAAAGAGTAGGACACCATTATCTTTACACAGGAAGTTGCCCAGGTAGGCAGTCTGGGAACACAATTAATGTACACAATACTCATGGATAGTCAGGGATAACCAAAGGCTCAACTCGCCAGATATGACAGAATCTATGAAATATCATACTCTCCTGAGCTCTGAGCTTCACCTAATGCTGCAACATGATCTTCACTATGTCTATGTGTGGGGTTAAGGTTAAGGTTGGGGTTGGGGTCAGGGGTCGGCATGGAAAGTCCTGCTCACAACATGTCTGGCGTGCTGAGGTCTTGCTCGCGCTCCTTCTCGCGCTCGCGGGTCCGAGGGTGAGTGTGAGAGTGAGGCTGAGAGGGAGCTGGCGAGGCGTGGGGCACCGGGGACGGCGTGCTGCTCTTCTGGAAGGTGTATGTGCCGTTGTCTGACGCGCTCTTCGGGAGGGGTCTGTACGTGTGGGTCTGGGGTGCTGGGTGGGCCTGGATGGAGTTGGTAGTGCCACGCTTCTCTGAGGACAGAAGATAGATAGATAGATAGATAGATACTTTATTGATCCCCAAGGGGAAATTCCAGAAGGTGCATATCAGTACATGATGATGAACTGGAGAGGATATTTGGCCTATGTGACACATATACACACAAAAATGAGCAAAACAAATATGAAAAATGACAATGACATGAAACTTACCACTGCTACTAATTGGATAAACATTCTGTGTGTTTACATAATCATCTGTAACATGAAAGAAAAAAACAATGTTCAAAATCTGAATGATAGAAAGAATATGCTGAAAGCTTAATTGAAAGAAACCGTTCAAAACCTTTTTGACAGAAAGAATATGCTTAAAGTCTAGCTGACAGAAGGAATATGTTCAAAACTCCATTGACAGAAAGAATATGCTCAAAACCTAATTGACAGGATTTAAGCCAAGACTTCAGCCAAACTGGCCTTCTCTGCTGCGTTGAGTTAGGGGAGTAAATCTACTAATTGCCTGGCACCTAATGCTTGATAAAGTGACGGCTAAGAGGCTTATGGAATGAGATAATTAAAGGATGATAATGAGGCAGACAGAAGGCCGAGGTCGTGTGTCATTCTGGTCCATTTGGTCTGATCCCTGACCTCTTCTAATCCACGAGGTCAGCCTGCACTGGCAGTTATCGTTGTTGGGGCTGCACAGTCAGTTTCCAGTAACGATGGCACCCCCACAACGTAATCCGTCAACTGCTGAGCAAAGCCTTTTTATTGTCGCTCGTTTCTGTCGATGCTGGGCAAGTCCTTGCAGTGCAGACGCATGCGTTGTTCTGCAGTGGCAAATTCTGACCACATGGTATGGTGAATAGTACAGTGGCTAAGCTTTTCGTTTGGGACATTTACTGTCAGTTATCAGTCACTGAGGAGGCCTGTTTGTGATTGCCATTATCCACTTATCCACACACTAAGCTTCTGTTAGCCCCTCTTGTTAATCACCATAGCCATCCATCATTTCTATTTGCTTATTGTTTGTTTAAGATCTGCCAGAAAAAAAACATGGAACTCGTATGTGATGGATGATGGCAGAACAGATGTTTTGGTAGGTTTATGTCTAAACACGCCCCCACCCCTCCCCTCAAACACTGTTTTTATTGTGGTGGTCAGAGTCTTACCTGTTCTGGGTACAACGTGAATCTGCTTGAACATGGTCTTGTACCAGTCCTTCGGCCTGTCCACACTCTGGAGGGAGAGAGGGGAGGCAAACACAAGGTGGAAAGACAAACAAAAAAGTTGTAATAGTCACCACATTGTAGTCGTGCTTATCAAAGCTCACTGTGTACACATCCTGAAGCCCCATCATAGATACAGGCCCTCTACTGCTGTTATATAGACACACTGCACTATCAGGCTGCAGTTGGCCGTGGTAGCTTGTCAATATCACTGAACTTAGCAGCCCCCATATTCTCCCAGAGGCTAAATAAAACCCTCTCTGGGAAAAAGCTATTTGCAACCAGGACTCTGGGGGTTGGCTCGATCCAGATGGCCAAAGATTGATTCGAGATTAATGCCATAGTTACCAATTACAGACGCAGCTGTGGGCTATGGATGTCCACATCTCAGTGGACAGCCATTCACTGACTATGCAGGACTTTATGGTCTCTTGCTTTTGGTTCGTCAAGAGTTTTAGTGAGATAAAAAAATATGGTGTTTACTTGGATGGAAACTGTCCAATACAAAACACTATAAAAGGGCACAACATTTTATGAATGCAATGCAGTGCTTTACCAGATGTTACAGATGTTTCCTTCTGAGCGTGATACATCTCCCTAATCTCAGTCTTATCTGGCTGTAGCATCATTACATTTCGCTATACAGTCAAACAAACACAAAGCTTTCAAAACAACACAGAACAAGTCTTTCTATAGGATGCTCTCATTCAAACATTCACGACGACTGACCGTTCGAATGGCGATAGGTATGCCGGACTCATCCACGGGGCCGATCCCAGTGTAGTGTTGAGGCTTTAGCGAGGGTGTTTTCCTGGCCTCCTCCTCTCTCTCCTGGACAGGAGCTGGAGCTGGAGCTGGCGATGTTGCGGGAGCCGCGGGGGCTGTGCTGGCCTGGACAGGACCACTGCTGGGATCTGTGGAGGCAGAGGAGCAGGGAGGGAGGGAAGGGGGGTGGTGAGCGCTGCGATCAGGTTGGATAACTGGAGTTTGCGGCTGTGCTGTTTAGACTAGTCCACGCTCCCATTGTTGATTGCTGGAGAGCGTAGATGGCGTCCGTGTATCCTCTCTGTCATAGATGATACAGGGATTATGGCAGCAGCTTGAGAGAGAGAGAGAGAGAGAGAGAGAGAGAGAGAGAGAGAGAGAGAGAGAGAGAGAGAGAGAGAGAGAGATCCCGCTCAGGTCTGAACCGCTCCCAGGCGAAGCGTTGAATGGGGAGAAAATGGGAGAGATGTTGTGAGCGAGCAAAATCTCGCAATCCGTTCCCCCCAGCCCGCAAAAAAAAAAAATGGCTGTGGCTCTGATCCTCAGACAATAGAAAGCCTCATAAACACACACACACACACACACACATACACAAACACAAACATAAACTCTACGCACACACACAGACACACTAATCCGACTACTGCAGGCCCCCTCCCCTCCACTCTGACCCCCTGCCAAAAACACTCCGTCACTCAGATTTGCACTTAATCCCGTCACTTGCTGCATGGGATTAGACCGATCACTCGTTGCAGGGTGGGGGGCACCACCAAGCCAGCGTCAATGAGGCATCTGCACCCACCCCGCCGGCATTTCTGCCATCTGTGCCCGGGCAGAGCTCTGCAGTGCCCCCTGTGCCAGTTAGCACCACGTCCGCGCCCTGGCACGACATCTGATAACTTGTGAGTGCGGTAGGTCAGAGATATCTCAATGTTCACAACTGCTGCCACCCAGCGCTAGCGACGCGAGACACCATCGTGGCATTTCTCAGAAAAGGTGAGAAAAAAAAAACAGAAACGCTTGAGCGGCATGTTTGGAATTTCTCCGATGACGTCTTTCCAGACTAGGTTGCCTAAAAAGCAAAACACTGAGGAATGTGTGCTGTTTGTTTCTAAACTGCCAGTCGCTGGCGAAGGCTAAATACCATCTGGCTTTTGTGGGCTTTCCTGTGATTAGTGGGAGAGGGAGCCGATACTGACCGGTGCTCCGGTGGGACGCCGACAGGAGCGACAGGCCCTGGCTGAAGGCTGGCGGCGGCGGGTACGCAGACGGAGAGAAAGGCCTCTGGAGGTGGAGGCTGTGGCCGCTTCCTGGCACACCGAGGCTCCCGTTCACCGCCATCTGGCCCTGAGCCAGGAAGGAAAGGTGAGGAGAGGGGAAAGGCAGAGAAAGAGACAAGTGTGTGTGTGTGTGTGTGTGTGTGAGAGAGAGAGAGAGAAGTGTGTGTGTGTGTGTGTGTGTGTGTGTGTGTGTGAGAGAGAGAGAGAGAGAGAAGTGTGTGTGTGTGTGTGTGTGTGTGTGAGAGAGAGAAGTGTGTGTGTGTGTGTGTGTGTGTGTGTGTGTGTGTGTGTGTGTGTGTGTGTGTTTTGTGTGTGTGTGAGAGAGAGAGAAGTGTGTGTGTGTGTGTGTGTGTGTGTGTGTGTGTGTGTGTGTGTGTGTGTGTGTGTGAGAGAGAGAGAGAGAGTGTGTGTGTGTGTGTATGTGTGTGTGACAGAGAAAGAGAGGGAAAGAAAGATAGGGAGGGAGAAAGAGAGAGAGAGAAAAAGAAAAAGAAGGCTCAAACACAAGGAATAATTATATCCATTAAACATTCCCTGTGGTGGCAGTTAGAACTGTGCAACGTATTTATGAAATCACTGTGCTGTGGCGGAGGTGAGGCTCGTAACAACTACACTAAACAGCACCCTGTGATGGGGAGCCTTTTACCGCCCAGCGCCTGTCAGCATCAGAGTAATTACCAAGTGACAACTAGCAACCCGACTCTAGAGGCTTACCCAGTGACAACTAGCACCCCGACTACCCAGTGATGTTAGTGGGGAGAGAGAGAAGATTAGGGGTCGGCTGTGTTGTGACTGGACACACATACATACTGTCATGGCTAACATAGGTTTAGTCAGAATTAATAAACGATTATAGGACAGTGTTGCTGCTGCTCTTTCTGTTAACTTGTTAACTTAATTTAGTCCAATGAAGACGAGAGAAGCATGGAAATGTGATTGAGGAAAACAAACACTAGTAGGACGGACAAGAAGGATTGAGAGGAGCAGGATTAAGTTGTTTGCTCTGCAGTAATGATGTTAGCCCCCCCACACACACACACTAAATTTGGCACCAATGATTACCAGCACATTATGGGTTTGAGGAGAAGCAGGATCTGTAAGGCAAAGGTGATTAGTAGTTGCCCTGAGTTTCCCCTGAGGGGGCAGGAAGGCAAATGAAACAGAAAAAGAGGCACCGAGACCTTAGGCAGTTTAGGATGGAGACACCTAGGAGTGTGTCAAAGAAAGCACCTGTCAATCATAGAGCAGGGGAGGAGGCTCAGTGCCCAAGGGCTTAACATGTCATGTGTGATGGAGAGATCAAAAGGAATGGAAGAAGACAGAGAGAGAGAGAGAGAGAGAGAGAGAGAGAGAGAGAGAGAGAGCAAAGACACCAGGACGGAAAGCAACTGGAGTGAGTGGTGGTAGAAAGAGTAAAAATGTCAATAAAAGGAAAGAAGAAGAAGGAACATTGAAAAGAGATGAGAGATGACTTCTGAAGTGAGGCAGACGTGAACTCAAAACCACAAGACAGGACAGGAGGTGAGAGACCCAAGGGCCAGTGCGTGAGCGCTGCAGAAGTGGAAGGAGAAGCCTGGTGTATATTTACATTAGCGGAGCTTGAAGAGCGTTAGGGTGTCGCCGGTGAACGCCGAAGCCTGGCTGAGCCGCCGGGACGGGTGGGCAAGCCGGCCCCGGCCCGCCTCCGAGCCCTGGCAGGCCCGCAGCTCCTCCAGCAACGCGGCCGACACGTCGCTCTGCAGGCTGCGCACCGAGTACTGGCTGAGGGCCGACGCCGCGCCGCCACCCTGGGCCGCCCGCGGGTCACCCAGGGGGGCCGCGAGAGGAAGGCTCAGCGGGGGCGGAGGAGGGGGGAACGGGCCGTCGAGCTCCACCACCTGCTCGGACGGGGGGCGGAGGAGGAGGGGGAGGTTGGGGGGCGGCGGGACGCCCCACGGGGGCTGCGGAGCTCCTGCGGCGGCAGAGGAGGGCGCCGGCCAGCGGGTGGACGAAGCCTCGGGCTAAACGGAGAGAAGAGGAGAGAGGAGAAGAGAAGAAGAGAGGAGAAAAGCAGCAAAGAGTGAAAACGTGATGGCTGAGCCACGAGCATCAGGAAAGCCTGAGAGATCCCACAGGCTAGAGAGTGCGACTACCACATGAGAGATGATCAGTGATGATCAGTGAAAGCAAATTGTGAACTTAAGCAAATGAATACAATGAAATACATGAGTGGCAAGGCATGGCAAAGCCTGTTAAGGTTGGGTCTGTGAAAAGAAATGAGGGTTCAAAATATTGTAATGGAACAAAAAAACATCCCATTTGATGAGTCCATCATTTCCTTGCTGGTGCTGCATAAGAGACTGAGAGTGTGATGGATTAACATGAAAACACAACAGGAGAGAGGCATTTTGTTATGAAAGCTCTGAGAGGATTATGTATGTATGTGGCCTATTTTCTTTGCATAAACCTTTCTGAAATCTGAGCTAAATCTAAGTTACATTTCTGCAAACCTCTTTCATGAGAGCGGGAAGATGTACTCTGACACTCCCATTGAATTGTTTATATCTCTGGGAGAATCTTCAGAGATTTGCGTTTCATCTCCACTTACTTTTGAAACATTTTCCCAGAGGGGGAAGAAGTTCAGGGGATTTGAAATTATTAGGACTGAAACTGTCTCACAATGCACTTCATACATCAGCAACTTTTTACCATGAGTTGCAAAAATCCACTCAGCTTCACTTTTTGAGAGCTACTGAACAAGCATTAGTCTTTAATGAGTTAGTTTGCTCTACAATGGCACAGCATGAGACAAGTATATGGCTCTAATATGGCACGGCATACTGTCTGTATGAGTAAGTACAACAAGTAATGGTGGGTACTTGTTAGTCTCAAAACAGTTTGAAACACTTGAGTACCGCGTGTGCCCGGGTAGTGGGCAGCGGTGGACGGGACGATGCCCATGGGACCACAGGCTCCAGGCGCCGAGGCTGGGCTGATGGGCTGGGCTTGACTCGGATGGAGAGGCAAGACACATGCCGTCCAGGCTGCGGGTCGTCGGGCCTCCAGCTGGTCAGCTGCTGGTCAGCGACAACAGGCACACTCTGTGTGGCTTGTCGCTCTGCGGCTGGGGAGACGCTCCCTCCTCCTACCTGAACGTTAACGGACAGTGCTCTGGCATCAGCCGCTGGGCTTGGTGTAGTAGTGCGGCCTCTGACCAGAGGCCCACGAGAGCTGCTCTCAGAGAAAGTGTAGGAGTAGTGTGTGAAGGGTGAGCACGTGGGGGAGGCCACTGGGCCTTTATGACCTGACTGAGTGGACTGAGGGAGATGAGATGGACACCCGCCGAGAGCCGACGGCAACTGAAAGCTGTCTCTCCGTAGGGGTGGAACCTTCAGATAATGAGCAAAACAACCAACACAAAAGAGACGCAAACAAAAAGGCAACAAAAACTTGAACAAAATAAGAGGTCAACAAAGAAATGAAATGTCAACAAATATCTGAATGCAGGTCAATACAACCGTTATATCCAGCAATTATTAAAGGCATAGGTGAAGCATTGCAAGCTTTGTCCCTTTTTTAGTAAATTCATATCCTAAGCAGATGGCCCTGAAATATGTGACATGGTGCATTAGCCTTCAAATGCCCTTACATAGTCATTCTCAGAATTCCTAAAGCAGGCATGTTTAGGTTGGCAGCCAAAGGACTAAGCTGAGCAGATCT
>NC_063209.1:18912350-18934850 GCF_017589495.1 Alosa alosa | reverse complement strand
CACGTGTCGTTCTTGGCATGCACATACAAGATCACGTAAAAAAAAAAAAAAACTGCTGCCATGCTCTTCCCATGTGTCCTACATACTGCAATGGGACACAGCCACCCGGACACGGAGGTAGGGGCTTCCCACTACAGCTTCTGTCCTAATAATACACCATCAACATTAGTCTGACGTTATACTGACCTCTCCTTTCTTAGGGATGTTTGTATACGCTTCAGGCATAGGCTTATGACATCATGGCTTACCATTTATGAACTTCAGCTGGGGCCAATGAGAGTATTCTGAGATGGACTATTATATACATGGAGTAAACCTATTGATATCGCACTTGAGTAGTGATATCACAGTATGCAAACACTCACACCCACCACCACCACCACCACCACACACACAGTGGCGTACACACTTGCATCCATGCCTGAAATAACACCCGTACTCCTACCCAACTCGTATAATAGGTCTTCGAAGTAAAAGTGAATCTCTTCTCACTGGATCCCCCCAACCAATAAAAGTTGGACTTCTGAGGTCATCCCCAAAATAAATCTTAACACGCCTGGGCCCATAAATTGTGGGCAACATTGGGGACACATTTCTCAGTAACACAAATGGGGTGGGTAAATCACAGGTTGTAATGGCCTGTCAGCATTAAATGAAGGACAGATTATGATATTGGGTTTCTGGGGGGCAGACAGACGGCGTCAGAACAGCTGGAGAATGACGAGCTGGACACCAGCCTGAGAAGCCATAACACAACACACACACACACACACATACAGAGACACACTCACACACATACAGAGACACACACACACACACACACACACCAATGCCCAGCCTGCCCGGCGAGGCCTAAGTATGACTAGCGAGCAGGTGGGGTGGAGTGTGTGTGCGTGCGTGAGTGTGTGCCTGCGAGCGTGTGTGGTCAGTGTGTGCCTCTCACCCCAGATGCCAGCGCTCTCAATCCAGAAAACAGCAATTAAGGGAAATCCCCCATCAGGCAAACTCCCACATGGGCTGTTGTTGTTGTTGTTGTTGTGGAGAAGGCGAAGTGGCTCTTAATTTTGCGGGATGTGTTTAAAATGGGGTTATTTGTTATTCGCTGTCTTTTGTTATGTCTCATTTGCATGGGGTGCTCTACAGGGGAGCAGTGAGATGAAAGTTTGTTTAAAATGCAGCTGCAAAACAACCGCCTGCAAAATTCCTACTCTATCACTTGTTCATATAGAGATAAATTATTGCTTTAATTTTTCTCCTTCCTAATTCTAGCAATTAATGGCTGAGGAGAAAAAAAACAAGGGCTTAAACATAAAATGAAATAAAATGAAATGAAATAAATAAGATTATAAATAAATAGTGAATTAATAAATAAACATAGTTACTACTAGTCTGCCAGCATCTGCTGGGCAGGACGTGGGAGTGGACACGTTTGCGCCCATGGTCTCCTTAGAGACTGTTGTTCCATGTTGACAGGTTGTTTATGGTCTGTTTTTGGCCGCTCTGGATTGGCCTGGCCGGCGCAGTCACCATCTCGCTTCGCGCTGCCCAGGGTAAGATCTCCTCTCTTGGCACGAGGACCCAGAGAGAGACATGCCATGCCGTCGCATGGCTACCTCCTTGGAGATGGGACAGGGACTTCATGTTCCAAGAAGGTGTCCCGTCGACGAATGGCTTGATTTAAAGATATCAGCAGGGGGACACAAAACCATGTACTCTCCTGAACAGAGAAATGGTGATGTGCTTCCCATTATTCCACCACATGCAGCTACCATAATGCTCAACTGTTTTCAATGTCCTCTCAAATACAGTAGATCTGCCTGGTTGACCACTGTTTCACTGAAGTGAAATAAGATCTCTCCTAATTGATTTGTAGTTTCTAGTGTCTTTGAAATATTACAGTGTGAAAGATTTGACTGAGTGCTGAAGAGAACTGATTGACAGCATCTGAAGTGAGTCCACAATGCCCTTAAAATACGTACTGATGTGAGAACCACTTTGTTAACATTCATCTCAGTTCTAACCCATGGAACTGGAGCAGACAAATCTTTCTCAAAATACTGATGTTTAAAAAGGAAAAAATACATAAGGTGAAATCTGCTATAGAGACAAGGACAATAAGGTCAAACGTCACTTCCTGTAAGTTACCAAAGCAGTTCTTTATGAATAATGAAATATAATGCAATACAAAGCCCAAATGGAACAGAGACATAAAGACTGGACCCTATCTTAAGAGCTGAGTGAATCATGCTTCCTGTCCTATCTCACAAGAAGCTCTGAACATTTAACAAGATAAGGTCATCCTGACACCAAATGGAAAAAGTGACCTCTGGTTTCTCTTTGCGATGCTACGCAACCCTGACTAAAGCTAATTATCCTGAAAATTGCCTGAACAAAATCAATGTACAAGCTGTCATCAAAGCCCACACACACTGCTGACGTGCTCATGATTGACATGACACAACATAGGACTTGTGGCTTTTTTTGTCCATGGAAAGGTATTAGGAAAATAATAAATAAAAGTTATATAAATGTTTATAACAGGAACATTGTTTAACTGATGGTGTCATGCAGATAACCAATGGATAATCTAACTAGAGCAATTTCACTCTGAGTTGCCAAGATACTTTTAAAACATTTCCTTACTGATTTACATTTAAGACAAATCTTACCGTACTGTATATGTATCCTAAGTATCTTCATTAAATTAAAAAACTGAAATTCCTAAAACTGCCCTGTCTTTTCAGAAGGTCCGAGGATTTTGAATAGTTCCCGTTGTTCTCCTGACTCCAGGGCAGACTCTTTTATGTGTGTGGGAATTACGAGGGGCAAAACCAGCCCTGTGCCACCTCTAAAAAGCGAATTTGAGATCCCAATCACATTAAGTCTGACCTGTGAAGTTTATCTGTTCTCTCGCAGCCCTGTGGGACCAACTGATGTGTGACATCATCTGGCTTTTTTCCCTTCTGTTTCAAGTGTTTCAACATAATTGGTTAAATGGCTCCCATGTGTTCTTCAGATAACCATTTCATCTTTAAAAAACACTAGAATGTCTGAGGACAAATAAGCAAGACAGAAATAAACAACTTAGCTAATATGTAGAGTCGCTATGTCCCCTCATGCTAAACACATAATGCTCATGTTGTGCTAAAGCTATAAGCTGCAATGCTATAGTGGCTAAAGCCATTTAGACACAGCTAAAGTAATTTCTTTCTTCCACTGTGCATTAAGGCTATATTAGGGTGACAGACCTGACTTCAGCATTAAAATATTAAAATCATAACACACATGGGGGATGAACAAATGATCCAGTATACTATTCCCATGTATGCAACTACGGGCCTCTATTACACAACTACCACACTGTCACCGAGCAGACGATCCCCTCCACCGATCCATGAAAGTGATCCTTTAATACATTTAAGACCTGCCAATTTCAATACATCATCTACATCAGACATACATAATCAGCTTATGTATTAGTTCTTGCAATCTGATTAAGACCGTCTGAGTCTAATGCAGGTGTGCGTTTCACAGGTAGCCTATCACACCACAGGCCCATTCTTATTGGCCAAACAGAAAATGCCCCCCCCCAAAAAAAAAAAAAAAAAAAACAGCATAAACAGGAGGAGGGAGGTAAATAATAATGTTATTGGCCTCTCAGTGCCTTTGAGAGAAAATCTGATTTAGCTAAATCCTGGACCAGAGTGATTCCTCTCCCCCCTGGTGCATACTGTGAGTGTTACTCCAATCGATCAGCGCAGCATCGCAGTGGGCAGGCTGGACAGGGGCCCAGTGAGGTGGACAAACCTAATTGAGATTAATCTGGTGAGAGAGGGGAACTCTGCTGCAGCTGAAGACAAGTAGAGTCATTGGCAACTAATCTGAATGGACCAATCCAGAATGAGGAATCCTTCAACAAAATGGTACATATCAAGCTACTCTCCAAGTCCCAGCTTGTTAAATTTATGTATATTATGCATAAATGTATGTAACGAAATGTTCTATTTTGTCTATATCAATCTTTAGTCATTTACTGTAAATCAACTAACAAAGTGAAGAATGGAATCTGGGAGTGTTGTTTGTCCAGCTGTTGTCCAACTTGCATTACATACAGTATGTAGATCATAGATCATTTTTATAATCTCATAAAACAAAACTACATTTTGTTACATACAAAACAAACCTTTCTATCAACAGTGAGGTAGCTGTCCATGAATACAGTCATCAATGAGGTATAAACATATGACATTTCATTTTATGTAATAGCTAATAATTATCCTTAGTAATCTAAAGATGATAGTTTATGGGGCCAACACTCTAATCTATGAACTACCTGAGAGGATTCAAATGCTGACAATGGTACATGAATGGTTAACACCATAATGATAAAACTTAGAAGTAGTGTTAATTTTGTCACCTATTTTTAATTTAGTCTTAGTCTTAGTCTTGTGACGAAATGTCCTTTTTAGTCTTTGTCATATTTAGTCATTCAAATATCATTTTTGTTAGTCAAGTTTTAGTCGACTAAAAGTCTCGTCATTTTAGTCTAGTTTTAGTCAAAAGAAAACTAAAGGTATCTTAGTCTTAGTCAGTTTTAGTCAACACATTTTAGTCTTTTTTTTATAACAAATTATTTCTGATTACCATTTAAGTCAAATAGTGTTTCACACATCTCAATTTTCCAACAATATTGTGTGCCCACAGGGCTACTTCGTCTGTTATAATTACTCATTCTGATTTTTTGTCAGTCAGTATGTTTACATGCACAGGTAAGTCGAGCTACAGTTATAGCTCGGCTGGGATTTGACAATAGACAGTAAAAGATTTGACTGTCATATTAAGTAGACCAGTGTTTCTCAAAGTGTGGTCCGGGAATCACTGGTGGTCTGCAAAGCTATCCCAAGTGGTCCGCGAGCAGGCGTGGTAAAATATAATATAGATGAGTTGTTTGCAATATTGAACCAACTTGTATGTAAAACAGTTCTGCAACACTGTCTATGTAAGATATGCCAGTTTAAATCATACAGTATGAATCCACACAATAAGCAAAGTGCAAAGACAATAAGCAAGGTGGTTCAGTGAGTAGGCCTATAGTGTAGACTAATTATAGGCTACTGTTGAAGTAGGTCTAATCTTTTTTTTTTTAGCTAGGGTTAGTTAAGTGGTCCTGAAACTGAAAAAGTGTGAAAAACACTGTCGTGAGACCAAAGTATTAATGTTTTACTCCGCCGCTAGATGGCTTATATGTCAAACACAACACATTCCCCAAACAGACTCTCCATCTTAGCCATAGCTAACTTGCTAGCTGAACTTTCCATATTAGCTTACTTGCTAGCAAACTTTGCATCATCAGTCTAACTAGTTAAATAGTTGACATTACATGATGAACATTTTCGTATGGACATTCTGGTGGATGTTAATTTGTATGAGAGAAGCTTCAACTTCTGGGTATGTAGCATTGTGGCATAAAGCTTAGGTAGTTAGTTTGCTAACTCTGGCAGAAATCTCCAGTGTTCTTGTTCCATGTAGTTTCGTGTTGCAGCCACAGGGTTGCAGCAACAGCAGGTAGACTAGCCTACAGGAAAGCTGTTGCGTATGAACTCATTCGGAATATTTTGAAAACGTAACAGCTAGATATTCTGTCTTCTCATTTTGTAGATGAAAATGAAGAGAGATTTTATCTTAGTTTTTATTTCATGCAAAACATTTTAGTTTAGATCTTTTTTAGAGTCAACAATAATGCATCTTAAGATAGTCTTAGTCAGTGTTTCAGGACAATACTGCCGTCTCGTCATCGTCTCGTCTTAGTCATGAAAAAAAAGGTCGTTGACGAACATATTTCCTCTCGTCTCGTCTGACGAAATTAACACTACTTAGAAGCAAAGAAAGAAAGGGCACCACTCAATCCTACTATAAAAGCTAACACAGCACCATGCCAAGAATCCCAGTGAGAGTGGGAGAAGAGAGATAGAAGGAGAGAGGGAGTGAGAGAAAAAAGACAGAGAGAGAGAATGAGAGTGAGAGAAAAAGAGAGAGAAAAAGAGAGAGAGAGGGGGAGGAGGAGAGAGAGGTAGAGAGAGAGAGAAAAAGAGAGAGAGTGAGAGAAAGAGATAGAGAGAGTGAGAGTGGGAGATAAGGAGAGAGGGGAATAGGCCAGCTGAGTGCTGATGAGAGGGCACTTTGATGACACCTGCCAAAGCCTGCCTGCCGGCCTGTCTGTTGGCTTGCACAAAGCACACTGCCCAGCTGCCCACATCAGCAGGTGCCACTGAGAGCCACCCCCTGTACCCCCTCCACCCCACCCCCACACCGGCCACTCCACTGGCATGGTCTCAATCACTTCACATTTAAACAGCTGGAGATCAAGTGCTTTGGCCTCTCTCTGCCGCATGGGCCCAGTGGCAAGTGGATACACACACGCACACGCACACGCACACGCACACGCACACACACACACACACACACACGCACACACACGCACACACACGCACACACACGCACACACACACACACACACACACACACACACAGATAAAGGATGGGCTAGCAATTCACAGACAACAAGGCTGACACTGGCTCAATGCGGATAGGATTTATTATTTTTGGACGGAATCGCTTGAGATAAGATTCAATAATCACACACACTCGCACACACTCAAACAAACAATCACAAAAATGTTTAAAACTGTTTACGCCAGCAGACGCAGTTCAATACCCTTTGCATCGCCTTCGTTCTCAGTCTTAATCATGCTGGACTTTGAAGTGAAAACAGAATAGCATTCTAGCGACTCAGCTGTGGCAGGAAGTACACAGCAGCGCAACTGAAGCAGGGCGCATCTGATCCCTGTGTCCGCGAGTGCACCGACTCAGACAGGCCTGTCGGCGAAAGATAAACAGACCACCAGCGGACTATCTGGAGAGCCTTTCTCTCAGCTACACACGGCATACCATTACACTTGTGTTTTAAACAAGTGCCGCGATGATTTATCTGCTGAGCGCCCAGCTTTCGAGAGGGCTTTTCTAATGTTATGATTTCCTGTCCCAAAGGCACCGTAAGAGGCCTAGTTCCATCTTTGGTCTTCTCCGTTGTACAGATATATATCATCTGTGGCTATTTGCTCAGAAGACAGTGAACAGACGCACCACTGAATGCCTGCATATAGACTTTATATAGATAGGTGGTATGAAAAATCCTCCACCTTATAGTCTTCCCCTTTGGTTCTACAGCACACAGTGGATATTGTAAAGAACACCATGAAAGATAATGAACCGTACAGGAACGGGCTAAGTTCACTTGTTCCAAATGGCCTGGGTATCTGTGTTTCATGAACTAACCTTGATTGTCATAGCTTCATGCAAATGTGTAAAGAAGCTTTCTTAAGGAGCTATGAGCAACATGAACGTGCTGTTTCACAATTCACAATCACCTCACAATCAAGATGGCATACTGTATGTGAAAGTTGAAAGTTTCAGACGTAGAAACATAAAGGCCCTGATTCCCAAGAGAACAGAAGGGGGCTTTCTCAGGGTCCTTGCAAAAAGTCACAGCCAATGATACTCTCTCTGTGTGGCCCTCTACAAGACACCAAGGGCAGCCACTCCCTGACCGACCCACATACACACACATACCAGGCTTGTGCAAAATTCCAGAATTGAATTGAAATTGGCTCTTAAATTCCAATTCAATTCTTGAATTTCACTTGCATTTCAATTGAGGTAGCAAACAGGAAGCAGAATTGCAATTCAAATTTTGCACAACCCTGCACACACACACACACACACACACACACACACACACACACACACACACACACACAGACACACACACAAACAAACACACACAAACACACACACACACACATACACACACTCACACCACACACACACACACACACACACACACACAAACACATACGATCCGATCACACACACACACACACACACACACACACACACACACACACACACACACACCCCACCACACACGCTGAGAAAGTACACAATCAAGAAAGAGCAAAACCCTAGAGAGGAAATGCAATGGCTAGCCACTTAGCCGTCAACAAGACGGAATGGAACTTTCTCTTCAGTATGATCTTGACAGATATTTGAATGGATTGACATTCGCCACTCAAACAGATGCTGGCGGCCTCCTTCACACACACACACACACACACACACACACACACACACACACACACACACACACACACACACACACACACACACACACACACAGTCCCCTGGGCTGAAGGGAGCCATCTGTTAATTAGGTGTTTAACCTTTGGAGAGCTCCCTGGTTGGTGGTAAACTAATAAGTTGCGAACGCATAGGCCTTTAGAGTAGACATAGGAAATAAGACCGTCAATCAGACGGTATTCGCATTGCGGGCCGCACGACTTGTGTTTCTCAGGGTCCTTAAAAATACCCATGGCATGATGACTAGAATCTTGAAGGCGCCAAAAATATATTAAAATGCTGAGTCACGAGTTACATCTTGATGAAAACACACAGACTTCCTTTTGCGAACATGTTTGTTATAGATAGATAGATAGATAGATAGATAGATAGATAGATAGATAGATAGATAGATCGATAGATACTTTATTGATCCCTAGGGGCAACGGCAACGGTTGCGTTGGCTAGTCCTGCTTTTTACCTTAAAACAACTGAGCAGCACAACAGCACGTCACAACAACCCTGTGAACCCCTTAGACACAGAAACCTTTCTCTATCTCTGTGTGAACTTGATGAGCCGAGCCAAACAATACAGTCTATCCCTTCATCTTCCAAAAAATTTGCGAAAGAGTGACTTTCTGCTACTTTTTTTTCTAGAACCATCTTCTCACTTAGCTGGGCTAAAATACGACCATGGGTTAAGTTACAGGAAACAGAGATTAGTCTGTCCTTTATTGTACAAAGTTAAAAATACTCCAGTCATGCTAGCCTACACGGTGGGGGACAAGCGGCTGCCAGTCTGACTGCCTCCGGTGAGGGAGTGTGTGGAGGGGTGTGTGGTCGTGCGATCGTGAATTAAGGCCCGTCTGACTTCTATAATGGAATGGAATGAATGGAACGCCATCTCTTGAGCATCCGGGTCAATTGTTATGTGAAGGTTCACACTAAGGTTATGGGATACAATTCCAGCTTCACACCACACACACATTCTCTCTCTCTCTCTCTCTCTCTCTCTCTCTCTCTCTCTCTCTCTCACACACACACACACACACACACACACACACACACACACACACACACACACACACACAAAACTGATGAGATAATTAAGTGTGCTTCTTAGACCTACATTTAGTCTTGGCATTTAGTCTTGAAATACGTGTCAAAATTGAGGTAAATGGGCAAATGTAAGATGCTCTACGATGTGGTTCCTTTCATGATACTCTGGGGTACAAAATAAAACCCTAAATGCTTTCACACTAATTTGCATATTCTAAATCATTATCTGCTGACATGGTTTTCAACTGCATTCTAATCTGCTTCAAAAAGTGATAACCATGAAGAAATTCTCAAGATGAATGAGATATTTTCTAATAAAACTATCAAGGACGTGTCACTGAAAATTCGCAAAAAAAGTATTTTTTGCCTACTGGGGACTGTCTATTTAAAAAGCAATAATCTTGTGAAAGGACCCAGCAGTGACCGTGCAGAGCTTTCCTTTATCACCTCCGTTAAAGCACACAGATTGGGCAAAAAGAAAACGCTGAAGTAACAAAATGGCTTTCCAATTACTCTCAGCATATGGTGACAAGCATTAAATCAATGGGGACATTATATTCCACTATCACAATAGAGCCAAAAGATGCGATTTCAGAATATTAATGAGTCCTTGCACACTTCTTACAGAAAACAGAGCAGCCTGATTTGATCGGTTATAGGTTATAGCTTATAACATTGAGGCAATGTTCTGTGCAGAAATCCAATGCAATGAGCTGCCTAGCACAAGCACATTCATCACAGCCTCTCTTTATTAAGCTGCATTATATATTGATAACGTAATAGATGGACTTGAATATTTCAGTGACCATCACTGCGTGTCATTTCCTATACCCTGTGAATAATGACACTGCAAGAAGTACAGTGTGTGTGATACCCTCTAGCACTAATGAAAAGACCTAACAACCATCTGGCAACAAGCATAATGCACAGCGTAGATATAAAGATCTACAAGCATAATGCACAACCTAGATATAGAGCTCTACAAGCATAATGCACAGCCTAGATATAGAGATCTACAAGCATAATGCACAGCCTAGATATAAAGATCTACAAGCATAATGCACAGCCTAGATCTAAAGATCTACAAGCATAATACACAGCCTAGATATAAAGATCTACAAACATAATGCATAGAGATATAAAGATCTACTAGCATAATGCATAGCCTAGATATAAAGATCTACAAGCATAATGCACAGCCTAGATATAAAGATCTACAAACATAATGCATAGAGATATAAAGATCTACTAGCATAATGCATAGCCTAGATATAAAGATCTACAAGCATAATGCACAGCCTAGATCTAAAGATCTACAAGCATAATACACAGCCTAGATATAAAGATCTACAAACATAATGCATAGAGATATAAAGATCTACAAGCATAATGCACAGCCTAGATATAAAGATCTACAAGCATAATGCACAGCCTAGATATAAAGATCTACAAGCATAATACACAGCCTAGATATAAAGATCTACAAGCATAATGCATAGCCTAGATATAAAGATCTACTAGCATAATGCATAGCCTAGATATAAAGATCTACTAGCATAATGCATAGCCTAGATATAAAGATATAAAGATCTACTAGCATAATGCATAGCCTAGATATAGAGATCTACAAGCATAATGCATAGCCTAGATCTAAAGATCTACAAGCATAATGCACAGCCTAGGTATAAAGATCTACACAGAACATTTTGTGTAAGCTCCTGTAAAGCAGAATCGGAAAGCCCTTTATTGAGCGAGTTAAAGTCGGCCTATAAGACCTGTGCTTCGCCACTGGTCCTCTGAGATGTCTATAAGTCCTGTGCTTCGCCACTGGTCCTCTGAGACATCTCGGCTCTTAACTCTCTAACCGCGTATCCCCTTCCAGCACTGGCTATGTCATCACCTTGTAGCCATTACTTTCTATGGTAATCCTCTGCTGAGGTTTCATCATCTGGGATGCCGTTCCTGCTCCACTGGTCCTCTCTCTTTCTCTCTTTCTCTCTCTCTCTCTCTCTCTCTCTTTCTCTCCCTCTCTCTCTCACAACAGACCACAGACACCACAGTTATTGCCAATCCACACACCAACCCGTCACAGTGGCTGCAGCGTCCACTGTACTCTTGCTGCTGCTCCTTCTGTGGTCAGTCAAGTATGTCTGCACAAACAACATTAGAGGTCAAATAAACTCAGAGCTGTGAGCGCTCAACCAACAATATCTCCTAATCACAAACTTTTCCAACGTACAACAACAACAACAACAACAACAATAACAACAACAACATGGACAATCTCGGTTAGTTTTGGCCGTGATTTGTTACTGCAGTCCACTGCTAGGTAGAGTTCATGCACGCACCTCAAGTCTTAAATGCACATTATACAATCCATCACATGATGGAATTGCATTAAAACCTGATTTGCAAAATAAGATTTTCAAGCAAAACAGCCAATACCAATAATATTGGAAATAAGCTAGATTCAAGCTGCCATGAAATGCATAAAAGCAACCACAAACATGATGTTTGAGTAAGATATATTGCCATCACATCTAATTTTTTCTCTCTGTCAGTTTTCCAACTCTGCCTGTTGGTTCCAAACAGGCTGTATGATTTCCATCACTCCTTGGAGCTTGTTAATAGTGACAGCCTGCATAATCATGACAGTGAAATGATGAACTGATCAGCAGTTATGCTACGACGGGATCACAGAGAGCGACTGGCTTAACACAAAGATCCTGCAAGCATGAAAATCAGAGAGAACCCAAATCCGTACCAGACATTAGGATCGCACTGGGCGACGCGTTGGAGGAGCCAGACATCTGTGGGTGTAATCACCAAAGCAAACCCTCTTCTTGGTCTTGTCCTTCTACCTTCCTTGCTCCTCTCTCTCTCTCTCACCCCTCCGCTCTTGCCGGACTGCGCTGGACTGTCCTTCAGGATTAAGGTTCGGGTCTGTCGCTTCTGGTCTCTGGAGGGGCAAGAGAGACAGGAGGAAGTAAGAGAGAGAGAGAGGGAGAGAGAGAGAGGGCGAGAGACAGAGAGAGGGAGAGAGAGAGAGAGAGAGGGAGAGAGAGAGAGAGAGAGAGAGGGAGAGAGAGAGAGGGAAAGAGAGCGCCCTCCTGCCCCTGCGAGCCACTGTGGGGCACTTTGAGCTATTTTCAGATGCAGACACACACTCGTCAACTGGGGGGGCTGGAAAAGTGACTCCATGCCTGCCAGCCTCCCGGGGAAAAAGTGACAACATATAGAGTTAACTTTGTGCAGGGGCAACTCTGTTGAGGGCACACACGCATTCCAGCTATGTGAGGTGAGGATGTGTGTGCTTCATTATGTGTGTGACTGTGTGTGTGTGTGTGTGTGTGTGTGTGTGTGTGTGTTGAGGGTGGGGGTATCATACACCTGGTGAGGTGAGGTGCCACAAGAAAACCTTTAAAGGTAAGTAGGTAACACTGAGCAGGTAACTTTAATTAACATCTGACCTCTCTCGTTTCACTGGTCATTTTCAGCCCAGGCCAAAGCGGCCAAGACTCAACACCTTGAACACACTCCATCACATGCAGTCCAAACACATGCTGGTGCATGATACATATTCATTCAAGATTTATTTTGAAGGAGCTATTCATGTGCTTGCACACAAACATCCTTTGCTGCCACTTGCTACTTGACTTGCTACAATTAAAGATTTCAAGGATGCCTGTTTGTAAGACAGAGCTATTTTTTGACCTCCCGTCTGAAGTCCAATACTGTTGACAGCGATCATCTGTCGGCCGAAGAGCCACAGATTAGGAAGAGGAAGACAGTGAGGCCGACATCATCCTGCAACACTGTAAAGACAAATTAACTTGCCAGTCAAGGCCCAGGCCATTCATACACACCTCGGCCATCCTAGGGCCATCTTTAGGACAGAGGAAGAAAGACTTCCAGGAAAGTTACAGCGATGAGCAAACCACTCAAAAGATTGTTGCTGCAAACAGTGACATTATTTGGGATTATATGTATCACTGTGTGAATTCAGTGAATACACATTTACATACTATTTCACACCTTAACTGCTGAAACAGCAAATAGGTGATTCACGTTCAATTAAACAATTTAGCTTCTGATGACACGTGACAGGAAGGAAATAACCCTGAAGATGACATCAAGTGGGTGGGTGGGTGCCACGTGACCCGAGGCGCTGTTTTGAGGGTGGGGGTGGGGGGCTCTCCGGGTGTCACGGAGGGGGTTCAGAGAATGTGGCAAGGCTGGAGGTGTCAGCACGAACACGGGCCAAAGAACACCACCCGTTAAAGCTAACATCACTCATAGGCTCATGCCAAGGATGGCTGCTCCATTACGCCACCATGACCCTTGAAGACGATACTTTGGGGAAGTAATCAAGACAGGGAAAAAGAAAGTCCCCACCTTCCTTCCTAAAAAATGCCTGCTCCTAATGGGTTTTCAATATGTGCTAGAATTGACTGATTTTTGATGGTTATCATGGTGGTTATAGCTGAAGGATTTACCTATATAGCAGAATGTCATATACATATGACATATAACATTTCCCTGACTTATTTTGGATGTCAAAAAAAAAAAACGTCAGGAAGGTTGTGCATCTGCTCTTCCTGCGATGACAAAACAAACCCTAATGGGAGGGCCTGAGGTGAGGTTTGGCAGACATGGCCAGGACGTCTTGTTATTTTCCCCCTGCTGCTAAAAATAAAGAGGAAAAGGCAGAAATGACCTCTTCGCTGTGCTGCTAGCTTCCTTTCTCTTACCATGACATACATCCTGCACAGCATGTATGTAGTGTGTACAGTATTCAAACTTCAACCCTTACACTGATGTATTCACTTTGAGAGGCCTATCTCACTGGCTCACTGGCGTTCACAAAAGAACCGCTACGCCAACTTTTCAATTCATCCTCCCTTCTCAATGTACAATTGACTTCATATTAAAATATTCAGATGAAACGTCCTCTCCCCATTCCTCCATGCAACACTCAAAGCCTTGTGCCACTCGTTTGAGCCCTCCTGCTCCATTTCCACTGACCTTGATCTCCTCGCTGTCCCCCACGTTCCCCCTCTTAATCTGTCAAGAGCCCCTTCACCAGGACCCACAAGCCGCCCCGGCCGCCCAGCCCACATTGACTCTCTTTGTATCCGAGAGTAGACCCATTTTAAAAGCAGTTCTGCTGAGGGTGAGGTGAGGGTGTCCCCGGCAGTAGGGGAAGACCTGAGAATATTGTGGGGAGTTTGTGTGGTAGGAAGGAATGCTTAGCACGGCATTCCACTAATTCATTAGCCAATCTGGTTATGGAGCAATTTGTTTTATTTTAATTACATTAGATGAACGTGAACCTGTTTGCCATCTGTTGTCTATACAATACAGATTTAAGGAAAATATGTCAACAAAGACTTAAAAACCGCTGTTGGTGTAGTTAGATTAAAAACAGATTATGCATTGCAATAGTGTGAGATGATGCTAGACTTATCTAAACAAAGCGTATAGCCCACTAGGAATATAGTGGGGGAATGACGGGTAAAATAATGAAAGGTAAATTGTCCATGTCAGTCCAAAAGCATTTCAAAGGAGAGCTTAGAATAAAGAGACTATTCCTTTCCATTTGTATTGTATGTGAGTCACCATACTCATGGCAGTTTGACTCAAACACAAGATATCATATTCAGCCACAATGAAATGACACAAAGATGGCCACAGGAATAGCACAGAGGACAGAATTAAAGTCTTCCTAAGGGTAATGTTTACCTCACATTCATTTTTTAAAAAAAAATTGTTGGCATATAGAACCAATACTTCTTCATCAGCATAGTGGTCTTGGAGGGGAAAAAACTCCAGTTTGGTTCAAAGGTCTACACAAGACTTGCCATAATTTACCTGCTTATAGATTCCCTGCATCAGCATTCAATGACCCAAATGACCTTGGGTCCAGGGCACAAACATATCTGTAACTCACTCCTGACAGATGCATCAATGAGACTGACTGCAATGATACACTACCTATCAGTATACCACAGTATGCCATTACTTCACAAACAGCCTTCAGATCTACACTAGACATACCGACCATTTAGAATTCCATACACTTCAGGTGTCTAAATGATACCTCTCAGCAACAGAACTAAATGCAGTTGTGCAGAATAGTCCTGGAACGGAAAATAATAGAGACGCAGAAATATGCCGTCTACCAAAGAATGGAATAATAATATGGGTCGTTCTTTCCCAAAAAATTGCGCGATGCGCATATGGCCACATATTGTCAATGATTGTGGGTAGTAATCTATAAACCACTACCAAAACATGACCGGCCCGGCTGCAGTCCTCACCTATTGTGTCAATATTCAAGTAGCCCAGAGCGCGATGCAGTTCGCTGTTTGCGCAGTTGGTTTCACTTGGCCAAACCCAATTGCGCGTCAATAGGACGTGATCAAATAAACTAACACACATTTACAACACTAGAGCTAGTGAACTGTTTAATAATTATGAGTAAATAAACCAACATGGCAATACGACATAAAATCACGTAATCATGTGAGTTTGTCCCTTGCTTCAACACTTTGAATAATTTACGTTACAACATTTCTTACTGCTGTAGACTATAATAGACGAGCTTACCAGTCAGCGATCCCACAAGTGGCATACAGTAGGTCTTCAAGGGGATATCGGCTGTTCGCGAGAAATTGGTGTAATAAAATCCGACATATGGGTTAGTCAAAGCAGTAGCATAACCTACACCTGCCTTTTTGTAAAGTCTAGTCTAGACTATGATCGCGCGCAGTGCAACTGAGCAGCAGCAGCACCAGCACTGGCACTTGCTCCAGCGCGGAGTTCAAAACCCATTCATGCTGGAATGCAACCACATCCGTCCGCTACAGAAGCACAGCCGCACAATGCCACCTTACAGACAGGTCCGATTCACATCAGAGCTCTGTATGGTTTGCCGCGCACGTTTGGAAACAGTCGACACGAGTTTCAGCTAGAGATCCTAACATCCCTTCGATAAATTTCCGCGATCAGGATGAAACGAAGCCGCTGTAAAACAAATAATAACGTGGTGTCATGCCGCACCTCCCAGTCCCTCGGTGGAAATCGGTATTTCTTTCAACGCTATGGACGCCACCTCATTGGTTCAACGCTGGTTTTAGTAGTCATGGAAACAGCCAACAGAAAGGCATGGCCTATCATGTGCCAGAGGTGGTGATGAATAGCGTGCGCAGGAGCCCTCCCCCTGTGGTATTTATTTACACAGAATGTTTCCTGAGCTGCGGGTTAAGGTTTTGTTATCAACCACCAGCGTGTTTATCATGAATGGTTAGAGTATGGATGAAGAAGCGAATGTAAATTGGATGAAGAACAATTTATTAAGGGTTAGCTCGCCTATGGGTCTTTTTTTTTTAAAGAATAGAACTGCAGCCAGCAGATAACAACATGTGATGAAAAGGCTAATGTATGTACAGAATTGTGCTGCATTTATTACTCAAGGACATTCAGCAAAAATCAATTGTTTGTATATGAATTGCCTACTTATTATGTGATGTAGGCTATGTGTGCAGTTTCTATGCAGCTGTTTATTTAGGCCTAGATAATTAATTTAAATTTAATAAGATGACAGCAATATTATCTATCCATATATTTATGCACCTAGGAATTAGACAAAGACCTATAGGTGGAAATAATGGACCTTATATGGAAGTGGGGTTCTAGAAGAGGCACTTGACCAGAAAAATAATTTTATTGTTTAGATGAAAATATATATTTTTGAATGTATTGCACAAGGAAATAATTGCACTGGGCAGGAACACTAGATGTATGTAAGAAAGCATGCACTTGTAATCCTCAAGTATTTCTGTAGACCACTTCTTTGTTTGTTTTTATCTTTGTAACGTTGCTATGCCTGACAGACCTCTTGGCCACAGGTCTAAATTTAACTGGTGTGCTGTGAGCTCTATCATTCCCTCCACTTTGTCACCAAAGAGGGCAACATCACACCCTGGAGATTTGGGAGAGCGAGATAAGACCAAGTTGAAAACAATCTTTGTTTACAGGCTATTCAGGGGCACTGGGCATGTGATGCACTGCAATGCCCAACAATAGAGATATGTAATCAAATAGAGACTCAGAAGCACATGACACACCAACACACAATAGAAACGCATTGAGGACCAATTTGAGCAGTATTGCTTGGTTTTAAAGTTGGTTACACACATTTAGATGCACATGGAGCCAGGTAGCCCAGGATTGCTCTGCTGACTGCCATGTAGAGTCCTGGTTCTAGTAGCTTCCTTTGGCTCAGTGGCAGCCCAAGGGCAGCCTCTAGCTGAGCCCCTCTGCACTGTACACAGTCACAGGGGTGCCAACGCTATCTATCCATCAGAAACAGCAATGACACAAGTGACAAACCCCCTACCCCCCACACACACACACACACCTCATGGCTAGGCTCTACAGTAGATTTGACATGGAGAAAAGCAGCAGAATACTATACCAGCAGGGTATAATGAGATGTGCTATATTTTAGTGTAGTTGCAGGAGAGTTCCAAACAAAAGAGATACTTTGAGGAATAGCCTGAAGGAGGTAGCAAAGTGGGGCATGCGCAGCATGTGAATATGAATCGAAAATGATCATATCTGTGGATAGTTGGAGTATTTTCTCATATTCTTGCACATTCTGAGGAACTGGGTCCGCCTTGAGTTCTTGTGAACTCATGAGTATTCGTTCAGTGGAGTGGTGCATTTAATGAGAAGCACAGGCTGTATCGCGTGGGGGCAGCGATCTATATATCACTGTCACAAATGCACTGGTGCGGCTGTCCACGTCAATGGCAATTCAGCTGAGTAATCGATTGCCATATCATCAACTGGTTTTGAAAGAGAAATCTACGGCATGGTTGGAGAGTGGCGTTTACAGTACAAGGTGAACTGGTCTCCCTTAGTTTCTCTTCATTCATTTCTCTGAGTCTCTCTTTCTTGGTCTATCTTGCTGTTCTTCTCTCCTAACTGTGGATTTTGCAGCCATGATATATTTTGCCCAGCATATTAAATCAAACTGAAACGCTTTATTGCATACCAAAGATTGCAGACATTCCAACGATATTAATCTTTTTCATGCTCCAAAAAGATTTGTGGCTTTAATTCCACAATCTTGTTCTCTCTGGCAAGACATCAGCATCACATAGTCTATATGAATTAATTACACATGGCAAAGCTAGCCAAACTAAGAAACTGGCAGTGTTTTCAGATAATCATTTAACATCTAGCAGCATATATGCTTTGTGACAAAAAATCTTCTGTTAACTGTGTATAGAGTGACTATACTACAGTGAACATTCATTACTGTAGTAAGAACAATTTCACCTTTGCATGTTATTTATGATGGCACAAAGATTTAAGATGCATTTATTTGTACACCTCATTTGGATGTTCACATGAATAGCTCAACACCTACATACAGGTGTGTCTTGCCATTAGGGTCCAGAGGAGGACAGAGCTCTCGTCATGTCCTGTTCATTTCACACGTCTAAAATGGCTGTCTACTGGCAGAACAACAACTGTTTCCAGTCAGTAGTGGTGTCCAGTCAGTAGTGGTGTCCAGTCAGTAGTGTCCAGTCAGTAGTGATGTCCAGTCAGTAGTGGTGTCCAATCAGTAGTGTCAGTAGTGGTGTCCAGTCAGTAGTGGTGTCTAGTCAGTAGTGGTGTCCAGTCAGTAGTGTCAGTAGTGGTGTCCAGTCAGTAGTGGTGTCCCGCCAGTAGTGGTGTCCAGTCAGTAGTGTCAGTAGTGGTGTCCAGTCAGTAGTGGTGTCTAGTCAGTAGTAGTGTCCAGTCAGTAGTGTCCAGTCAGTAGTGGTGTCCAGCCGGCTTTTGTGATCTGTACAGCTACACCTTCACTTCCACAAACAGCATAACTGATCTAGGATCTGCCATGACAGCATGTGCGGGAAAGTAAACACACCCCAACCGTGTGTGTCTGCGTAGCGACTGATATTGCCCCCTTAAGATCAAAAGAGGCTATTACAGTCCTCATCAAACAAGATTAAAAAAACAACAACAAAGAAATTAAATTATGTTAATAAAAAGAGAAGGTCAAATACAATAATACATATTTACTTTATGTCGGTCTGTTACATTGTTACAACACTAGATCATAATGAGTATGTAAGAAAGCATGCACTTACAATCCTCATGTATTTCTCAAGACCACCTTTTTGGATGTTTGTTTGTTTTTCTATCTTTGTAAGCGCTGCTATGCCCGACAGACCTCTTAGCCAAACATCTAAATTTAACTGGTGTGCTGTGAGCTCTAAAGTAGAATACAATAAGACAAATGTGACATACTGTACTGTTTGCCGGTCTGCTACATACAACCTAGCATGCTTATGGGACTTCACAGACTCATATTTACCGTCTGACACAAACTCTGAGGGAACAGGAGTCCAGGGGCACTGAGCCATAGCAAAAAAGCAATTTACAGTGCATTGGGAAATATATTCCCCAATAGGATTAATATCACTCAACACTCAATCATTCATTTTCACAGATGAGCCATCCACACTTCAGAGAGTGATGTGGGCCAGACTTATCTCTCTTCAGTGAGTGACCTTTGAGAAAAAGTTTCAGTGAAACGGAGAGAAAGAGTGTCGAACAATAAGAAGCTCATCCCTCACTATAAACAGACAAGAGGAACACATTCTGCAAATCTATTCATCTGGCATGTGAAACGCTGTGCTGAATAATGTCAATTCAGACTGACTCAATGATCTGGATTTGCATGATAATGCAAGTGTTGATTAATGGCGATGTCATCTGACTGAGGGAGTGGATCATGTACCTGAGAACAGTAACTTCACTCTGTGTGTGTGTGTGTGTGTGTGTGTGTGTGTGTGTGTGTGTGTGAGAACATGAGAACATGATTATTCCTGTAGCTGCACCTCACTATTACATGTATTCCATATCAACATATTGCCTTCCTCACCTTAACTGTTAAATCCTAAAACCTTTTAAAACCCTTAAACCTCTTCCTGTATTCATCTCCTCTCTCTGTGTTAACCAATCCAACCTCATTCTGTTACTCCACTGTTTAAACCCTGTAGTGGGAGTCCTGGCCAAACAATGTGAAGGCCACACTTTTGTGACCAACTGCCCACACTTAATCATGAAGATGTCTAGCCGCTGAGGTCGAGGAAAGACCTGCAATTAAGTGTGAAGTGAATTGATCCACTCGCTCACTGAAGGTAGTCCAGTAATTGATGAAGAATGCCAAGGCTGTTGTGGCATCTATTTTTCCAAAGGATCATGCCGTACTTCCTGCTCTCCCACTGCCACCCCTCGGCAGGCATGGTTATAACCAATATGTCACTGGCAGAGGAGATTGGGGCGTTATTCTAGAGTGTAATTTCCACACGGACATGTGATATCAAAGTAAAACATCTGACGTAATTAGAGTACTAAAATTTGCAATTTGTAGCTCAAGTGGCTCTGTTCACGAGCTTCCACCCACCAGCGTGCGTTACCTGGAGGGGGTCCAACTGGAGTTGGCTGGCTGCTACTCCATTTGTCATCCCCTGGCATGTCAACTAGGAGCCAAGTCCAACTGATTTTGTATGCAGCAAGGTAACGGCATTAACTCACTGCCCCACACACACACACACATCTCGACTTACAGGATTCCAACCATTGTCCCTGTGCAGAATGACGTGAGAAAGGCTTCTTTGACCAACAGTGGTAGAATGTTCCCACCATCATAAACACCCCCCACCCCCGCCAAACCTCACTATCACACACACACACACACACACACCTCACTGCTCCATCCCTGTTCCCTGCGCTGGAGGGTGGAGATTGGAGAGTGTCGTCGAGTCTCTAAATGCCAAGGGACCCCCCTGCCGGATTGCCTTACCTCCAGACAGAGGAGCCTGTGTCCCCTTCCTAATGGCTTCCCCCTGTCCCTTTGTTGCAGAGCTCACACCCCCACCCTGTCCTCTAACAGGAATCTGCCCTACTGGGGTGGAGTTGAGGTAGGCAATTCCAGAGCCGTGGGTTGGCTGGGAAAAGCAGGTCATACCTGGCCGTGGAGTCATGCTCACAATGGTAGCCGCCAGTGGCCGAGCGGGGCTTAGGTGAGTGCACGGGAAAACGCAGCCAGGGAGATCTGCGGTGTGGTAACTCTACCCCGGAGCAGCTAGGGTTTCGGTGAGACACCGTCATGGCCGCGCACCTTTGTGGCCCCTGGGTCCTCATGGAAACGCTCTCTCACTCTTTTGTTTGGTATTGTTTTGGTATTTTGTTTTTCTTTTTACTTGATTCAGGAAGTGGTATGCTTTTTGTTGTGTCACTCTGTTCCTAGTCTTGACAAAAAGGCTCTAAACACAAAAGGATCAAGATGGCAAACAAAGTACACAGACCAACCAATGAATGAAGTGAATGCACTAGTTGCCAAACAAATGGACAAACTACATTTCACTCCAAATAAATATTTTGTGGCTTTTGCTGATTCAGTCTGACTGGACAATGTCTCTAAAGTGAAACTCAGATCTCATGCCCATGTGTACTCTATGCTACTCAGTGTTGACCCACAGGTAACAGAGACTACCTCATGTACAGAATTACTGTGCAACTATAAAATGCCACTCTATGACAAAAGTAAGATGATTCAGTGAATCCCAAACTGCCCACTCAGTTGAATCAGTTCTATAATCCATTTACATGGTTGGAGAATGTGAGTGGCCAACTACTTTCCCTTCCTCAACAGAACAAAGAGCTGGTATGTTTATCTGATTGCTATCCCTTAGTGCCACTTCTTTATGATAATGCAATGCAGTCAGACCTCTGTGCGTTAGCTAAGTGAAGTGCCATTATGTAAGACTGACAGGGGGACTAAGGGTTTAAATGGATTAACAAACTCACTCAGAAAATGGGAGCCCGTCCAAAGGGTTAGCATGGCCTTCGTGTGCCAAAAAGACAGATCAACCACACGACTAATTACTATGATGCAAGCAGGGCCAGGGACATTAATCAAGTGCAAACACAAGTACAAAAGTAAGGGGACTTTCATTATAAATACTACATTATGGCTGAGATTGGCATTTGCTAAGTGGAAAAATATGCATTAAATTTAATTGTGTCTATGAAGATGTTTAGCTGAAAGGTGAAAGCAGTCTTTTGTGACTGTTCTTTCTCACATAACCAGCGGCACATAGAAACTACTCTGAGCAAAATACCAGTGAGCTACATTCTTATGTGTCACAAACAGAACAATCACAAGCAGAGCTACTGTGC
>NC_063209.1:18904850-18907350 GCF_017589495.1 Alosa alosa | reverse complement strand
ATCAGATGGCTTCTCAGGCGTGCTGACTGACTGTGTTATCATTTTAACGGCTGTGCCCAAGGGTTTCGACACCCCAGCTGTGACAGTGTGCTAGTGATTTATGTGACACGGCAAGATGTGCTGCAACCCCCAGCTTTACTGGCTGGCCTGCTTGTCCCGCTGAATGAACCCATGGCATGAAACATCACTGACAACATGGTTTATACCAAACTCTTACATTCACTCTTTTCTTTCTTTAAGTATTTATTGGTTTTTATTATTCTATACTATAGCCCTACCCAGAGTTCCTTGAGTGGAATACATAAAGTAAGAATTCAATTGCAGACATGTATATATGACCATAAATACATGTCTGCACAATGTCTATGTGTATGTATGTATGTATGTATGTATGTATGTATGTATGTATGTATCTGTCTGTCTGTCTATCTGTCTGTCTATGCAATTAAGTCGTATATAATGCCATGTTTTTAAAAATAATTTTATTATTAGTGCAATGAAATGTTCAGAATAAATATTAGGGTACAGTCCCTGCCACAATGTCAGAACAACATGTTTATTATTACGCAGCAAAACATAATTCTGTTTCTTATTCTACAGCTCCATCTCGTGGTTGAAATAGCTAGTTACAACAGTTTGATAGTCACATCATAGGCCAGTGGTTTTCAAAGTGGGGGCCTGCGAGGGGGTGCCAGGGGCGCCTCAGCAAGTTGGAAGGAAAAATAAAAGCAACAAATAAATACATTTGAAAATGTTTAAATATACCTATTACTATGAGGGTTGTCATACAATGCCATTATAATAATGTGTCGCATATCTGAACATTATATTTTCCATGATAATGACTGGGAATAATAGTAGAGTGATAGCACTCATATAGCAGAGAGCCCCAAATACAATTTTTACACACTGTATGCTCCATCACGAAGTGTTTGTGGCTAAAATAATTATAAGAATTAGCTTAATGTATTTTTACATTTGCCGTAGTATTCTCGATGGGTTTAATAACACATCACAGGGGTCCTTAGGCAGAACCTAGTGGTATTTGGGGGGCCTTGTCATGGAAAAGTTTGGGAACCCCTGTCATAGGCTACACCAGAGAATGTCTAATCAGGGGAAAACTGCCACTCTCGGAAAACTTCCGGTTTCTGAACTAGTTGCAGTTCCTTCTGTGGTTCCACATGAGGGCGCTCGTCCACGAGTGCAGAATGCATGGGGGTCTATGGAGCTGTACCCCTCAAAATCCACTTTTCTCGGGATATATATATGTTTTTCAAGTCATTTGAATATTGTATTCGAAAGGGGAGGCAAAGAAAATACACTTGGTTGAGTATTATATTTTTTACAGTCACTTAATTGTTCTAAAAAGCCTTTCAAACGTGTCAATGACGTCACTCATTAGCACAATGCTAGCGTGTTATGGGCAACAATGACCCAACCTGTAAGAAAACAAAAGGACATAAGTACTCGTTCATTCAACTTTTGACCTATAACCCATGTTGAAGTTATACAAACTACAATCAAATCTGAGATTTGTCAACGACAATCAGGTGAAAGAAACAAATTTAGCCGTCTAGCTCCATTGACTCCCATTCATTCTGCACTCATGGCGATCGCCCCCAGTGGAAATCTGGTGGAACTGCAACCAAAATTCGGTACAATGGGACTTAATACGGAGTGGCAGGCTCTCCGTAGACGGGCTCTGGCTACACCAAGTGTACGATTATATCCCACCTCCTGTAAACGAAATTCTTGAAAAGTTAAAATATGAGAAAAAGAAAATATGTACATTTCAGTGGCTTTTTATTGAATTGCTAAATTTAGCTCTGGCATATTTTATGACTTAACCTACTAAAAAGCACTTTTCTGATAGGCTGGCGCAAACGCGCACCACCTGTAACAAACTCTGTTTTAAAGTTGTTTACACAATGGATGGAGACCGCTTCGCATGACAACCCTCTATTGTATCACGAAAAGATCTAAATCTGTAATACAATATGAACGAAAAACACTTGACAACATAGGCTATCGCATCTCATTGTAAACGAAACCGTGGAACGTTTTGGCCGCAAGACCCAAGAACTGGATCATCAGAATTGAGCCTCACGTTTGTCCAATCATAATCTGAACATCAGACATGAAGCTCTCTGTTCTGGGATCAATAATGGCACATTCAGGACCAGAATGTAAAACAAATGTCCGGGCTGTGACAAGTTTAAACAAAAATAAGTTTGTGGAACGGCTTGCCTTACCTACTTCTCTGACTCCCTTGGAATTCCGTGCGTCTTTCATCTCTCACAAGGCTCTCGGTACAGATGGTTTGACCACATCGTTAACGGCCAAGTTTAGCAACACGCCGCCGCCTGACCGATTGAAAGTTGACAGGACAACTTCAGCTCCTATGCAAGTGACAGTCAACATTCGAGGATCTCAAGAAAGCGCAGTTATTATAAAGCACCATGGAATATTCGTTAAAAATTATAAGAATAAACCAAAGACT
>NC_063209.1:18898814-18904350 GCF_017589495.1 Alosa alosa | reverse complement strand
AGGATGTGTGCTTGGAGGTGAGTGGATGTGTGTTTGGAGGTGAGTGAGAAAGCAGAGGATGTGTGTTTGGAGGTGAGTGGATGTGTGCTTTGAGGTAAGTGGATGTGTGTTTGGAGGTGAGTGGATGTGTGCTTGGAGGTGAATGGATGTGTGCTTGGAGGTGAGGATCAGAGGATGTGTGTTTGGAGGTGAGTAAGAAAGCAGAGGATGTGTGCTTGGAGGTGAGTGGATGTGTGCTTGGAGGGGAGTGGATGTGTGTTTGGAGGTGAGTGAGAAAGCAGAGGATGTGTGATTGGAGGTGAGTGGATGTGTGCTTGGAGGTGAGGATCAGAGGATGTGTGCTTGGAGGTGAGGATCAGAGGATGTGTGTTTGGAGGTGAGGACCAGAGGATGTGTGCTTGGAGGTGAGGATCAGAGGATGTGTGCTTGGAGGTGAGGATCAGAGGATGTGTGTTTGGAGGTGAGGATCAGAGGATGTGTGCTTGGAGGTGAGGATCAGAGGATGTGTGTTTGGAGGTGAGGATCAGAGGATGTGTGCTTGGAGGTGAGTGAGAAACACAAATGCCACTGCTGCCTTCACTATTACAAATAGAAGCTGTCTCAGGAGTGCATTTGGCGCTTATCTGGCTTGAGTCTGCCGGGAGCAGACTACTACTAGAGAAAGCGCTAAAAGTGAGTGCAGCATGATAAAGATAGAGAGAGAGAGAGAGAGAGAGAGTGTGTGTGTGTGAGAGAGAGAGAGTGTATGTGTGAGGGAGAGAGAGAGAGAGAGAGAGAGAGAAAGCGAGAGAGAGCAGGTGCCTGCCCGGGTGGTGTTCTCCACCTGAGTGAGTCATCATAGGCCAGGCCCTCCCAGCAGGGACGTCGGCACAATAAGCAGCAGCGATGCGTTCGCCACCCTTTTCTCCCCAGATGGCTCCAAACAAATAGAGGTGGCACTTGATCTCACGCAAGGAAGGGAGGAAACAGAGTAAGCCAAGTGTTTCCCCCAGACGTGAGAGAGGTGGGCGGGGGGGGGGTGGATGGATGGGAGGAAGAGATCCTCCCAATAGAGATCCTATTCTGTTTTTTACCCTCCCAGGAGTTAACTTAGCTTTTTTTTGCTTTGCACTGACCTTTATTGGCGAGCTGGTGGTTTGCAGGTAAAAACAGGAAGCCCGTCTGCTCTGTGAGGCGTTGGTGTGTGTGTGGGAGGCACAGAGGTCACGCGTAAACACACACACACACACACACACACACACACACACACAGACACAAACACACACACACACACGCAAACAGACATGAGGAGGCGGCTGGTCAACGAGTAGCTTGCCCTCCGGCTCGTGGGCTGTGCTGATAGAGGTGCTGCTTGGTGGGTGGCGTGCGTAGGGGTGCCATAGAGCCCGCGGTTCCCATGACGAGTGCCCAGGGCGATCCACGCCGCGCTCCGTCTGCCTCACTTCCCCCCAGCCTCCCTGCCCCTCGACTCAGCCGCTTCTACAGGGCACCTGGCGACCACAGGGATTCTCCGCTCGTTGTCATTGGGTGAGTCGCTGCTGGAGAAGTCCAAGTGATGTCAAGGGGCGAGCAGTGGAGGCTGTACATGATTTTGTTTTAAGGGTTCAGTCAACTTGATTAGTGGGTGGCTGTGAGTCGTACTAATCTGGGGTTAGTGTTTTCAAAATGTTCAGAGAAACAATATGACTCAGAATATAAAAATGCAATGTAGTAGACCATAGAATTTGTTCTTTTGGTTGAACTCTTAGGAGCAATTTTGTTGTAGTCTTAAGGTATAATGTAAGTGATTTAGATGGACTATTTTACTCTTTTAATGTCACCTTAAACTTTTCTCACCTGTCCTTGGATTGCATTTAAACAAACAAAATGCTCTATTTTGGTGAACAAATTAGGTTTGGTGTTGTCAAAGTGGTAGGTCTTAGACTCACACGTACATCCATCTATAATGCTTTCCTTGTGTTCACTTTAAATTATTCACATTATAATTGCCTGTTGTTGTCGGAGAACAGGACTGTGTCAAGCACGGAGTGAAAGCCATCAGGTGATCACACTGCTACAGGCCTTTTGGAGAAGAATGTACAAAGTGGAAATATGTTCTTTTTGAACATGCCATTTTCAGATTTTCTCTCTGGCGTTGCGGTTATGGGAGCACGGAGGTGACATTTTAGGCGTGACTCTGAGTGTGACTACCTAATGTTCCCGACGTTCCAAGTGCGGAGAGAGGAAACAGTCCGTAAATGTCACAGCATCCAGCGGCACAAGCATGGGGACATTATTCAATGTTGATGTGTTTACTAGGCTTTGAACTCGTTTGGAAATCTCCAGATAAATGAAAAATATAATCTGTGTGGGAGAGACTACGGTATATATTATTTTATGTTAGTATTTGTGCAAAGAAGAACTACAGAATGCAAAAACAAACCCATAGCCAAGATAACCATTAGCTGCCTGGTCTCATGACCTCAAAGCGATGCAATCTGGTTAGTATTGCATCAGTGATGCTTTTCATTTAAAATCCAATTTCGTTTTATGTTGCTCTCTTTAATTATTTAAACACTTACTGTTAAACAGATACTGATGGTGAACAAATCAACTGGATAAACAAACACATTTCCTGTACTAAAACTTGTTTGTGGTTTGTCGTTTAATTGCGGCCAGGAGGGGTGCTTTTAAAGTGTGAACTGTCTTATTAAACCCAGCTCACTGGCCCTCTCTGTAGTAGGAGGCTGCTGCAGGACGGGGACTGCAGGGCTGCTGCTGGTTCGAGCCCTGTCCATCACATCAAGAGTGGCTCTAGAGCTAAAGCCAGCAGATTCAGGTAGTGTCCTCTGACACACACACACATACACACACACACACACACACACACACACACACACACACTTACACACACACACACACACACACACACAGAAAGCATACGAAAGCATAAGAAAGATGCACTCACACAGACTACTCAAAGACTCTTTAGAACTTCTTGTTACAGTGCATGTACACACACACACACACACACACACACACACACACACACACACACACACACACACACAAACACACAGACATACACACAAACACACACACACACACACACATACACATACACATACACACACACACACACACACACACACAGACACACACACAGACACACACACAAACACACAGACATACACACAAACACACAGACACACACACACATACACATACACATACACACACACACAGACACACACACCAGGGCAGTGCTCTTCCTCTCAGGTCAGTGTTAATGGGACATGTTGGAAAGCGAGAGTGAAGGCTCCCTTCTGTTCTGCAGTGTCTCCCCAGCCGTGGAGCCCGATCCCTCCAGTCGGCCCTCCTCCTCCTCCTCCTCCTCCTCCTCCTCCTCCTCCTCCTCCTCCTCCACCTCCACCTCCTCCGGCAGCCCCAGCTGTGCCACCGGCCTCTCCACCGAACACAGCTCCATCTACTCCTGGAGATATGACGTAGGGCGGAGAAACAATCCCGCAAGGGCTTTTCCTTAGTTACCATTTCATCACTGTTCGGCAGAATGCCTCATTAGTAGACTACATGTATTTACAACTAGAGTTTGAAGGAAATGTTGTGTGATTTCAGGTTGCAATGTAATGGGAAGTAAATGTGAATGTATTCATACTGTACTATAGAGAAAGTCAACCATATACATATGCAGACAAAACACTACCACAGCAATACACAAAAACACACACACACACAATAACAATAACAATAACAATAACACACAGTACTCACAAAGCAAAACACGCTATCAATAATACCTAAATATACACACACACAAATACCACACAGCTTCTGTTCTGCAGTGTCTCCCCAGCCGTGGAGCCCGATCCCTCCAGTCGGCTCTCCTCCTCTCCTCCTCCTCCTCCTCCTCCTCTCCTCCTCCTCCTCCTCCACCTCCACTCCTCCGCAGCCCCAGCTGTGCCACGCCTTCCACCCCCAACACAGCTCCATCTACCCTGAGATATGACGAGGGCTGAGAACCCCAGCCCGTGGAGCCCGATCCTCAGTGGGCCCCTCCTCCTCCTCCTCCTCCTCTCCTCCTCCTCCTCCTCCTCCTCCTCCCCACCTCCCCCTCCTCCGGCAGCCCCAGCTGTGCCACCGGCCTCTCCACCGAACACAGCTCCATCTACTCCTGGAGATATGACGTAGGGCGGAGAAACAATCCCGCAAGGGCTTTTCCTTAGTTACCATTTCATCACTGTTCGGCAGAATGCCTCATTAGTAGACTACATGTATTTACAACTAGAGTTTGAAGGAAATGTTGTGTGATTTCAGGTTGCAATGTAATGGGAAGTAAATGTGAATGTATTCATACTGTACTATAGAGAAAGTCAACCATATACATATGCAGACCAAAACACTAATTGTGCACACACACAAACACACACACACACACACACACACACACACACACACACACACAGTACTCACAAGCAAAAAACACGCGCACACACACTAAATATACACACACACAAATACTCACACAGAAATCCTCCAAGAACTGAAGAAAGCAAGAAGCACAAGAAAGCCACTGTGAGGTGTGTGTATGTGTGTGTGTGTGTGCGTGTGTGTTCTCTCACCTCTTGCGTGGCTGCCTGCAGGAGTTTGACCGAGTGAACACCCAGCGCGTGCACCAGCTCTTCTGTGCCTTGGACGAGCTGCTGTACGAGGGCAAGGTGAGCGGGCGCTCGCAGGGCCTGCAGGACGAGTGCCAGGCCTGGAACGGACACTCCCCACACCTCAGGTACCCACAATGCACCGCAGCCCTGCAGCGCAACACAAGCATGCTCACCCCAACATGGGAGTGTGTGTGTTTGTACATGATGCATTGGAATGGAGGCACAGTATTACAGTGTAGAGCAGTACTGTACAGTTTGGTAAGTACAATATTAAAAACAGCAGCAGGAGAAACAATAATATTAGTAATAGCATAAAAGCATAAAAACAATCACAAGGTAAAAACACACATTTTTAGTTGAGTTTTCTTTTACTAATGTCATGTCTTCATCCAGAATCTTAGAGTATTTGTACTTACAATTTTAACAGTTGGGACATTGTAAAATCCAAATAAAAACAAAACATGACTTTCTGCAAATCTCGTAAACCCATATATAGCTGCAATAAGGATGCAGACAACATATCAAATGTTGAAAATTACAAATTTGACTATTTCATAGAAAATATGTGTTTTGATACCAGGAACATGTTTAAAAAAAAGTTTGGGCGGGGGCAACAAAATGATGGAAAAGTTGTGTGTACCTGCGGCCGAATACAGCCATGGCGATATCATTACACATCCCTACTCTCACTCGTGTCATATTGCCTGAACTGGCACCATAGCTGAGTATACAAAAGAGTATCACAGAGAGGCAGATGCTCTTAGAAGTACAGTAAAGATGTGGAGGTATTCATCACTCAGACTTGCCAACTGCAGCTTTAACATGAAATGTTGAGGCATTTGGGGATTTCATAATCTACAGTACATGACACTGTATCA
>NC_063209.1:18813814-18893814 GCF_017589495.1 Alosa alosa | reverse complement strand
TAACCCTTAAACATTCTAACATAACATTCCATTCCGCAACAATTGAAGGTTCTAAAATTGAATTCCTTAGAATGTTCATTTTCCAACATGTGACGGTACACCATTAAGGGTTAAAGATTGGACACTGGGTCAGAATCTTGATTCTCTGGTAAGGGCTCACAAACCCTTTTTGACCCCAATCTGACCCCATGCCCTTCCCAGGTGAGAGGAGGAGGAAGGGGAAAAGCACAGCAGGTTTTGGTCTTCGTTTTCCCCTTTCTCCTACCTGTCTGTGATCATCCGTCAAAATGCTGAAGGTGAAAGCACCTGATTTAGATTAGATTAGATTAGATTGAAATGAAGCGAAATGATTGAAATAAAGTTTGCATCTAACCAGAAGGGCAAAAAAGCAGAAAAGTGCAATGTGATACACAAAGGATAGACAGGTGGTGCATAGACAGGACAGGATATATAGTGCAGTGTAGACTGTAGTATACAGTTGGTTTACAGAAGGTGGTTTACAGTAATATAAATTAAATATTTTGTTATTTAAAATAGTGTATTTGTTTATTTAGCTTCCCAAGACCCCAAGAACCTTAATTGATAATTAATTCATTATTAAACTAATGGGTAGATTCAGTAGATGGCAGACCTATGAAAACGAGGGGGTTCTGGCAGCAGCACTATGAGCCAGTACCCTATTCTACAAAAACAAAACAAAACAACAAAAACCACCTCCTCTCACCTTCTCTTCTCATTTCTTAAAGCCAATATGCACAGGCTCATTTTAAAAATGGCCACTCTAGATCCTTTACTCTTCTTATTTCTTAAAGCCAATATACACAGACTCATTTTAAAGATGGCCACTCTAGATCCATTAAGAAAAGATGCTGGTTTGGATGTTCCTCCTTGGCTTTCTTTTCTGTCCGTACTTTTCTTCTTGCTGACATGCATAAGCTAATAAGGAAACCGCTCTTGAGAGCCGGAGCCATTTGCTGGAGGGCTGTGTTTTTAATGAGATTCTGCGTGGGGTGGAGTGCCAGGGCCAGGGAGAGGACTCTGAGGCTGGGCCAACTTCTGCTGTGTCTTCTGCCTCTTTCCGCTGCTCTGGCTCCAAGGTGCAGGAGGAGGGGTAGTGATGATTCCCGGCGTGGTGGAGAGCGATGACCGGGGTCAGAATGAGCTGTCCTCGCAGGTCAACACCAAGTGCCACCGCCGGGCCTCCTCCAGGGCTTCCAACGCCAAGATGTTCCTGGCGTGTGGTTTCAGCTCCGCTCAAGTAAAAAACTGCAAACTTGCTACTTGTTTCTAATAATAACGACGCTAAGTTATATTCATAGAGTGCCTTTTACAAAACCAAGGTCACACAAAATAAGTCCTATCCACTTGAACCTCTGGCTGCCACTTAAGACTCCAGCAATGAATACATTTGTAAATTGAGAGCACCCTGTGTGAACAGAAATATCTCATTCAATTAATTTCATTTTCAAGTGCAAAATGTAAGTTGCTGCCAAAGTGTACCAGGGAGGGCTTGTTCTGCTTAAACAACCTAAAACTGGCATCACCAATAATCTCATCAAATCCTTGGTGTCATTCCGTTTGCTCCTAAATGACAGGATTTGCTCTCTTTGTCTTTGCCATCCCATTAGGACTCTAGTGACTTCAGAATCAATTTAAATGGTGTTATGACAATCCAGGCAAAACCGCTTCAGCAAAGACCACAAGGATCATCTGAGAAGTCTCCGTAAGTCACTTCACTTCTGTTCAAATAGCATCTGATCTGTTGAATGGTTTTTGTGTAATATGTCTACTCAAATTTGTTTTTCAAAAATACAGAATCTGATAGTAACACTGATCATTTTGGTGTGAGAGATCCTGGATGTATGTGTGTGCTGCTGTCCTTGCCCACGCTGGCTGGCTAGGTCTATGGGACGCTGCGGTGCCACAGGCAAAAGCACATCTCCCTGCCCCCTACCGCCCCATACACCTCATTATCACCTGATCCCTTGACCTTTGCTAAGCCTAGCCCTATGCATGTCTGTCTACTGCACTGTCACGCTGTGGTTTTTATGTTTCTTATATCATTTTGCCTCTATTGTGACTTCATAACTGTCTGATTTGCAATGTATATATTTTATACATTTAATCTATGAGCTTCTCCTACAATATATCCAATCTTTCTTTGCACCAGGATGCTGTAATGTGAGCATTCTATCCAGTCACCAAGGAAGGCTTAGCTGACGCATGCATTCTCTTGCTTTCTGCTTCGTGCTCTAGCCGTGACTCGGATGACCGATCCAGCGCGCTGGTGTGTGGCCGGTCCGAGGCCCAGAGGTCCCTGTGTGCGTTTTCCCATCGAGCCCCAGGCCAGCGCCGCCTGCTGCCCAGACTCAGTGGCAGCAGAGCCAGAACCCTGAGCAGCAGCCAGCCTCTCCACAGCAACCAGGCCCTGCATGGCACCAAGCTGTGAGTACAAACCACACTATCCTTATGACAACACCACACTATCCCTATGACAAAACCACACTATCACTATGACAACACCACACTATCCCTATGACAACAACCCAGTGATTATGAGCAGTATAAAGTCTCTCTTAAAAGTTTAAAATACTGAAGTTTTGTCAGATTAGAACTAGTTGCATTCACATACAGTATGACACTATCCTATTTATGGTTTGTAATGTTTAAAATATTATGGAATCTAAATATATTTCATACCGTATATTGTGACTGTAGAGTGTATGAACACCAACAACAGGCTTTCAAGGGAGATTTCCCAGGATTCCACACCAAAATACCACAACAGAATCGTATACTGTTTATGCACAGTTAGTGCTGTTAGTGCTGGTCCCATGCTTTGGAAAGTTATCTGTTCCCTAAGTTCAGTTTTGAGTCTTCCTCAATCAAACTTCTATCAGAGAAATGTGTGAGGGTCTCATCGAGAGAGCTCTCATAACACACTGCTGAATGTTTAATGAACTCCATCCTGTACCTGAGGTCAGGAGCCTTGCGTGTCATGAATATTTTTTAAGAGATGTTGTAAAAGTGTTCAGCCAGATAAGTGTGATCCCCTAACCTTACGTCTAGTCATCTAAAATGATGGAATCCCGTCATGTCAAATAAAGCAGCAACTTATCAAGGCTCACTCATGGAGCATTAGTGTAGTGTTGCATGATCTGTTCTGACACCAGAAAATCCACATCCAATCCACTGTGGCTATCTTTGATTGCAAGCCTTGTTAAATTGCTCCCGTAAGCACAATGGCACAATTATAGCTTTAGCACCAAGTCACATTAGTTATGCCAAAAACACCTCATCTTTCTCCAAACGCACTGCCCCAGTGCAATTACGAGTGGTGTGACTCCTCTAGTGCCACCAGTCGCCACTTGTGCATAAATAAATGTGCTAATTTAGCCTAGAGCGAGGCCGTCTCTCTCTCTCTCTGTCCACACTCTGAATGCTGCAGATGCCCGGTCAGCGAGGGGCTGCCATCGCCACCCGTCAGTGCGGTGTTGAATCGCCGCCCCCTACACCTCGCCTCGGATGCTCCCGAGCAGGATACCTCTGGGACACGCCCTCCCCGATATGCACAGGTGAGCCAACACGGATACATTCACACACACAACCAGACACACATGCGCGCGCGCACACACACACACACACACACACACACAGGGGCGCAGCTACCCATTTTTGAGTGGAACAAAAGGCCAATCATTTACACTATTACTGTGCATTAGTGTCTATTGAATATGTTTTTATAGAAATGCTGCCAATTTGATGTTTAACTTGATGTTATACTTGATAAGTATTGATATAGTGCATTGCCACTTCAAGAGAGTCTAAACGGTTCTCATAACGTCCTTTTGCCAGCTATTGCTCACAATGAATAAGGCTGATAGGCACTCTAGCCTTGTTTGTTTGCACCACATTGACAACACAATATTAAGTTATTACAAGGAGCCTTCATTGTTAGGATATGGAAACATGTAATGAGTTGCTGCTAGCATGACATTTCTGTTTGCAGTTGGCCATTAAAAGTGCAGTATGAGCATGGTAGCCACCTAGCTATCTGAATGGAATAGGCTATGTATCAATCGGCATTATGCTTAACAAACGCTAGTTAATCTGTTAACATTCATATTTCCAAGCCTCCAAGTACAGACGTCATCACTTTAAATCCTACCTGTTGCCTTTCACCGTCCACTTGTTTACCTGCTGTCGCATCCCTGGACATGCCATCTCCGTTTCCCTCTTTCTTTTTCTATTTTTAGTCGTCAACAGCTTTTTTTTGCTGTATCCATCTTTTTCCATAGACGGCAACTCACTACTCGTAGGCCTACTCGCCCAGCGCTCACGGCGCCCCCACTCTCTTTTCTATGTCAAAATTCTATGATGGAATCTTATGAGTACACACGTACACACACACACACACACAACACACGTACACACACGTACACACACAGAACACACACACACACACACACACACACACACACACACACACACACACACACACACACACACACATGCATACAAACACACACACACACACACAGCACACAAACTAAGTGAGCTCACCCACACACAAACACACAAACACACACAGACACACACACACATGCATACAAACACACACACACACACACACACACACACACACAGCACTTTGTTTGCCTAGTGTGCTTATGGATCCTTGGTTTGTTTGTGTTGGGTTGTGTTTGCACTTGTACAGTGCAGGGGGGGTTAAGTGCGCTCTATTGAACTCTCTGGAACGCTGCTGTTTTTCTAGCTCTGTGAGTGCAATTGCGTAAAAGCATGAAATTCCATTAGTCAGAACTAAGTGGTCTGTCTTGCTATGACATCACTGTTATTAACTGATGGCTGGGAATGAAAGATAAAATACATGTCCTAATAAAATCTGTGTAATTTCTGTCACAAGATCTATCATTGTAATGAAATAAGTCATTCCGTTTGGTCATTTATTTATTTATTGGGGGGGGGGTGGTATATTTTTTTGCTGTCAGTAATAGCCTGGACCATTGCCTACAATCACAAGGTCCAGTAAGGTCCAACCTTACCATCCAACATATTTCCCCCTCATGTTTGTGTTCTGTAAAAGTCCTCCATTGCTCCTCTTGCCCGGGGTGCCCAATTATTTTAATCTCAGCTTTTGGCACGACACCACTGACTGTCTCTTTGAGGTGCCTAGAAAATGATACTGCATTGATAATCTGGGAACGAGTGGGGAACGAGGAGCTAATATGAGACTTGTGACGCACTTGTAAATTGGCCAACCTATTGCTGTGTTCATCTGCCACTGTCTGAAGACGAGAGTAGGGGATTCTAAGTCAATACACTGTTGTTTGTCATTTTCAGCAAATTCCTCATGATTGCCTAGTTTTAGTGTGTGCAGTCAAAACATACCTGGCATTTTCATAAAGTGATCCTGGCTCTGTAAATAATAATAATAATAATAATAATAATAATAATAATAATAATAATAAAAACTGTTCCAGCCAATCAACTCTCTACTTCAGGCACACAGAAGAGATAGTCTTTTGATTGCTGTTAAATTGATTTGATTGGCTGTTAAATTCAAATCAACAACTTTTCACTATAGTGACACCAGTTTGATTTGAGAATGTTTACGATGTTGGCTGGCTGATCATATCAGATCCTTTCTGACGTGAATCTTGTATATGTGGAAGATAAACAGTTTTAGACCTAATTTCATCTGAAACTTTCACTGGATAATTGAAAACAATCTATCTGATGTCTATCATGTTTTTTGCATAAAACAATATGAAATTATGATCTGGTGCATCATATGAATATTATATTGCTCATAAATGTTAAATAATGTGGTAATAAATGTCTTAGAATGGTAGTAATTTCATTCTGGATTCAGATTGTGTTTTTCTCACAAATTGCACATGGACCTTGGAACTAATTTTCAGTTGACTGAAATGGAACCAGGATTACCTTGTCAAACTTGTTTCCAGACATCCCTTGCATGCATCTTTTTCCCCCATATTGCATTTTTAATGCGGTCTTTACTTTTCTACCTCTCACTTTGCCTGGAACGATGATTCACAGAATTAATTAAAGTTCAAATTCATTAATTTAACACCACACCGTACTTTTCTGCAAAGGATTTTTTGAATCAATGAAATGATGATTTTCAATACATGCCTTCCCAAGTGGAAGGAATTTAAAACCGAACCTCCTCTCTCTCTCTCTCTCTCTCTCTCTCTCTCTCTCTCTCTCTCTTCACCTTTCCTTTGTTCCTCTCCTCCCCTCCTCTGTGCTTCTGACTCTGATCTGTCGTTTCCACACCTCTTCTGTCCTCTCCTCTCCTGGGTTGTGCTCCCTGGCTGTCTCCCTCCTGTCTCCTTCTCCTCTCCTCACCTATTCACTCTTCCCCTAATCTCACCATCATTCTCTCATCTCTCCTCTCCTCCCATTTACTCTGCCACCCATCCCTTCCTCTTCTCTCCCTCTCTCATTGCCCCTCCTCTCCTTCTCTTCTCATGTCTCCTCTCCTCTCCCTCTCTTTCTTTCTTCTCCTCTTTGTTCCTCTCTTCCACTCTCTCACCTCTCCTCTCCTCTTCCTGTCTCTTCTCTCCACTCCTCCACTCCCTCTCTTCCTCCTCTCATCATCACTCCTCTCACCCCCATCCATCTCCTCCTGTAGCCCAGGTGGAGGCTTCTCCGTGGGGGCATGTCCAGTGCAGTCCACCCCCGTTCCAGTCTCCCGCCGCTGAGGGAGCCCACTCTGGCCAGGCCCAGCACCACCCACACCACCTGGGTGAGACTGACTCCTCCACCTCCTCCACCCCGTTATTCTGCAGTTCCTTACATGGACCTAGACGCACAGCAGGAGGTGCTATGTTAGTTCACACAAAACTGAAAAAGTCCTATTGCATCACCTCCTCTACTTAACATGTTGCAATAACAGTGCAAGTATTGGTGGTGGGGGTAGAAACTCCTTAAGCTTAAGTATATTTGCAAATAAAGGGCAACACAGATAGAAAACCTAGCTTTGTGCACATGGCTACACTCGAGAGCTTTCCAATGTCAACAAACCATATCCACATAGCAAACATGAACAGGTTAGAATGTCCTGTGTTCATACATTACAAAAGCTCTCCCTCAAGGGTCTGTCTTCTGTCCATTGTCTTGCAGTCTGACAGACCCATGAAAAGTAGTTTCTCACCGGTGGATTTTGCCTGCAGCGTGATGAAACCACCCGGACATGTGGCGCTCAAAGGTTAGTGCACAGTTTACATGTTTGGCCAGCAGGGGGTTGAGTATGCCCCGCACAACACGTGCGGAGGGCTAAACTGGTAAGCGCAGTGGCCAGAGAATGCCTCCATCCACAGAGCTAGTAGTCTAGATTTACGTCAGGAACCCTTGTGAGTGGAAGGCCTCCATCACTGGTGACCAGAAAGGAGGTTTAACAAACACTGAGATAAAACTTAACCTCTGGGTTGTCTGAACCTGTGGCGACTAAACCCGAGCTGTCGGTTCCAAAACACCGGTTACCAGTTAGTTCAATCAACCCTGTGTTAGAAAACCTAAAGTTGTGCGCGTTCACGGCGAACTTATAAAGGCATCATCTATTGAGAGTCGAAACAATGAGTGAAACCGGCGAAACGAAGAGCACCGTATTTTTCAGAGCCGGAGTAGTCGAGGCTTACGAGGAGAGAACTGTAATAACAAAAAAAAGAGCAATACTTAAGCGCCTGCGTCCGAGACCTTGCTTGGCAGAGAATAGCCTAACTGACCGTGTAAATGCGTACGTTTAGGATAGCCTATTTAATGTCAAAGGCACAATTAAATAATTCACTGGACATCACGTATTGTATTGACTGCTTTGAATGATGCTTTCTTAAACTAGTCTACCTTGTCACAGATTGAGTGGGCCATAGAATTCTTTGAGAATCCCAAATGTAATTTTCTATTTTAACACGGGTTCTGCAGCTGTGGGCCAAGTTAAACTTTTGCGATCCATCTTGGGAAGGGTTAATGTCGGAAGGCATGGGTAGCCTACTGGACACATTTGGAAAATTTAATAAGTGATGCTGACCTGCCAGTTGGTGAAACTACACATGAATGATCCTCGTGGGTTTGTGTCCAGGAAAACGAATGAAGTTGCGCAGGGACTGCTTTAGCGCAAGGCAAACTTTACGCACTGACCGACAGCTTGCCGATATGCTCTGCGTCTCCAACACTACAAAAACTCCCAGTCGGAGAGCGTGTGTAGCCTATTAAAAAAATATTTTATCCCAAATGCGACCAGCATTCTTAACCAAACTTAGTGACAACATGCATACCCGGCTGAGCTGTACAGCTATATTTAAACTTAGTTATCAATTTTCTATAGGCTATGTTTCCCCTTTTTTGTACTGTACTTGTTTTAATTATATCTTCAATGTGTCTGAGATGTTGTTTGTCCATCTGTCTGGTGAGCCAAACACAAATGTCCACTATGGTGTAGGCTACATTAAATATTTATTTTATTCTATTCTAATCCACCATGCTGCTTTTCAAGTAGCCTATATTTAGGATTCAGCTGAAAAACTCTAGCGCTCTTGAAAAACTCGTTTGGAAAAGAATGGATAGGCTATCATGTGATGTCATGGTCTTATCGCCCTATCACAGTGAATTGCACGGATGAATATTAGGCCTACATGATTTTGTGCTTCTTTGTCAATCGGACCTTCGTCAAAATGAAACGCCATTGTGTGACAAGTGTAAAAATAGCGGCCTGATTGAACATGCACTGAAATAACCGAACATAATTTAACATAACCTGAACAAAACCTACCCCCTCCCAGGTTAAGTTCAGAGCCTATGTTACCATAGTTACTTACATCGCCTGATCATTTTTGAGCTTTCTGGAACTGAAATCCCAGGTTTACCGTTTACTCTGGGTTTACATACCCAGTTCAGTTCAGAGCCTATGTTACCATAGTTACTTACATAGCCTGATCATATTTGAGCGTTCTGGAACTGAAATCCCAGGTTTACCGCTAACTCTGTGTTAACATACCCAGTTAAGCCAGTAAACATGCTTTCTGGAATACCCCTTAGAACTAAACTCAGACTGGGCAGTTGGTTGTTATGTGTTATCAGACAATGTATGGGGGCTGTTTTCCATGACTACAGAAGGATGCTGAGGGGGAGGTATGTTTCAGTCATGAGCACGGTCGGGCAGCCATTGATTACTGAGAGCACACTCCTCCATCTGTTAACGTTCTCCCCAGCGGGCCTCCTCCTGTTTACCAGTGGCCATATAAGTCACCGTGCACACTACCAAACTAACTCTATTAATTACTTTATTAATTAACTCTACTAATGCTATGCATTCTTTTTGACAACTCTTGACAACACTAATGCTATGCACTCTTTTTGACAACTCTGACTGTTTTTATGGAGATTGTAGCATTTACAGTATATCTACACATGTGAATATAGACTCTTTCTATTTTAGTCTTTTAGTGTTTTTCAGTTAGTGGTACAGTTTGTCTCAGTCCCTTTGGTGCAATTCTCGAATAATGCTTAATGCACATTTGCAATACATGCATACTGCACATTTGCAACAGTTAGTAGGCTACATTTCTCAAAACAATTAGTGCAAACTGCACCGCATTGTGAATAACCTGCAAAAGTGTGTATCTTGCTCAAAATGCTTAGTTTATGTTTCAAAAGCAAATATTTATGCCTATGAAATGGTCAATGCAATCATGACATGTTATGATGCCATTGCTTATGTCAAGATAATCAAAATGTTTTGTCTTGTTGTCAATGTGACAGTTTACTCTGTACATGTAAGTATTTTCTAATGAACAATGTGCAAGGCAGCACTATTTTCTATTTCAAAACTACTAAGTTACACATTATTGTGTGTGAAGGGGGTTGATTGCAAGATGTTTTAAATGTTTTACTGTTGACAGACATTGTGACAGTAAAAAAGGCTTTTACAGCATTGTGCAAATGAAAAATGGCCAAAATACAGTAAAACGCCCCTTGGTCAGAGCTGTGCACCACTGTGCATCTTTCTATACATCCTGACGTTCCTGTGTGTCAGGTCACATACATTTATATGCTAGACAGACTATGACAATTAGTTATGACAACTAGTTGAAGACATTTGCATGTAAGGACACAAGTGACGAAATAAGGCCAATTTTTTATGGGGTAGGGCTATTCATCAGGGAACCAGTGCATTTTGACCAATATGACATTAGCCATTGAAAATTCCAAAAACAGCAGACATTTGTACAAAATCAGTTGCATGGATGTAAGAAAGCATTGCTATTTGTTCAAAATGGGGAGAAACTGCTTCAATTATGTGCACGAGTGAACAGAGTTTGAACAAACAGTTTTAAGACCATTCTGATCTGGGAAATGCATTACCATTCTGATCTGAGAAATTCATTACCATTCTGATCTGAGAAATGCATTACCATTCTGATGTGAGAAATCAAAGCAGCTGAGAAAAGCTGTAATGTGTTTCACACATCTCAAACATGATTGTGTTGTTTCGATATGTCTGTGTTTGCCACAGTATGTTGAATTGTTTTTAGATCAACTTGATTTGTAGAAACATAAAGCCTGTTTATCTGACTAAATATTCATCTGATAAAAAGCCTCCAGGGCTTTTGACACATTTAGTGAATCAAAGTAGCAATTTAGAATACATTGTAGCACCATAATGACTTCAAAAAGGCCTCACAATAATATGATAACACCACTTTTGTCATTGCAACAGGCTTTCCAGGTGACATTTCTAGTATGTTGTTGTTGACATGTTGTGGGTTAGTTCCTGTGTTTGATAATAATGACAACATTGAACTTTTGCCACTGCCATCCTTTAAAAACACATCCAAAGACATCAGTATCTGAGCTGTGTGAATAGGTGAATTCACCCTGCAGGGGGCATTTTGTAGTTCCTACAACCTTTTGAGGAACTGCCACTTTTCAAGTGTGTTTTCGCGACATGGAACTCTCACAATTGCAATAACAACAAAGAAATGGCATTTGGGGGCAGTTTAGCTCATGTTATGGGGATGTGCCCTTTCCCTGCACCCAGAAACCATGAGTGGTTGAAGTACATTTAAGTACACTGCTGTATGTATGTATGACCCATAACAGGGTTTCCTGGTGACCGGTACCGGATGGACGTGACAGGCTTCAGTCTGGGTGTCGCCTCCTCCATGACCAGCAGCTTCTCTGAATCTGCCACACCTCCCCGACGGAGAAGGGCATACATGCCCCTCTCAGCTGAGGGAGAGGAGGACAACAGAGCTCATGTCATGGGTAAATACACACACATGCCCCCCCAGCAACAGAGCTCACGTCATGGGTAAATACACACACATGCCCCCCCCCCATGCAACAGAGCTCACGTCATGGGTAAATACACACACATGAGTGTTTGTTGTACATTTTCACTAAATGAACGTAGGTTAGGTGGCAGCATATTATAAAACAAATATTGCAGCCAGCCGTTCACCTTTATGAGAGTACCAACATCAGCAGTCCTCTTCTCCACAACGTGTGCATTAAAACATTCTACTCCAGCATGGTCAGAGATTAACTAACACCTCTATGAAAACAGTTTTTTCCACCCACCATCAATAATTTTGAGTGTGTGTGGAAAGGCAGTACAATGTACAGACATGAGAACATAGAGGCTATAAAATCCACTCTGGCGCTAAATCTATAGTGGATGGCCAGAGTGAAACAGACACCAACTATATATAAACTAAGACATCAGATCAGGGTATTGATCCTCTATGTTATTGTCACAGATATCCCTTTTAGCTGGAAACGTATGAAAGCAAAGCTTTGGATTGGAAGAGGGAGTAAGACTGAGGTGATATTGCAAAGGGCATGATCAGGGGCCGTATTCACAAAGCCGTTTATCTTACCACTAGGAGTACTCCTAAATCGCACTAAAAGATTTTAGCTAGGAGTTTTCTCTTAAAAGTTATTCACAAAGCCTTTCAGACCTACTCTTAGTAAGGAAAAATGACAACTCCTAAACTAAGAGTGAGTCTTTGTTGCTATGGATGACGTCATTACTCATGCATGAGCTTGACTGAAGTGACCACCTTGATTGGCTGACGATTGTAACGCGGGAATGATTCCAAACACCTCCCTTACGATGATGAGTGACAGGTCTGAGAATGTATGCGCTACACAAGGACGGAAGATTATGAATAACTGACTAAAAAGGCCTAGCCTATATGAATAAAGAGTAAGGCAAAACAAATAGCCTAGTAGCCTCATGAAACATACGGATTGATGCAGTATCTTTGCAACATTATTAAATTAATCTGTCACCATATGCCTACGTTTGCAAAGAGGATAACATTTTAATTAGCCTAGAAATCTAGACGCACCCTAGTGGCAGCAAATTACATTTGCTTCCAGGGCTAGTCTAGAAACTCTCCATTGGCTTGTGAGCTCGAAAAATTAAACTTCTATCAGGCCAATCAAATCGTGTATAGAGTCGTTAGGCGGGCTTAACATAATGATTGATGGCAGAGTTGCAACGGTTTGGCTTGAATTCCCTGCTACTTTAAAACAAAGAAGATGGATGTTGCTGTTGGCCAACAGTGTGACACGAGTTAAGCTTGTTGGCAAAAGTTTAAACTAGCCAACTAGCTCAGCTGGTGGGAAAACGCATGGGACTCAGGGCTGTCCTATTGCGTGCAGAGGGAATTTGAAAGACAACCGATTATCCCGCCCCTCGGACTGAGCACTGCGAACAGTGGGATGCCCAGACCCTACATTTTAATGTGGGTCTGGCTCGTCAGGCTACATTTTAACGTTACATTTAATTTACATGTTGACAATGAGTAGGCTAGTTTTGGTTGTTGTTGGTTGCATTATTGCATCCCTTTTATGCCTACAATGCGAAATTGTTCCCTCACAATGGGAAGCTCCTGTAGCCGCATACGCATTTCAAAACATCGCAACGTGAAATGCCACAAAAAGCTGTTTGTGAATAGGTCTTAGTGAGTTAGGAGTCCTCTCGACTTCTTTTAAGCTGTCCCAGACTTAGTAGGTGCTACTTTTAGTTCTAAAATGCTTCGTGAATTACTTTTAGTGAAAAAAATTATGAGTCCTAAAGATAGGAGTGACACACCCATTATTTTTAGGAGTTGCTCCTAAAATTCGCCACTTAGGAGCTACCTTTAGCCTTAAAATTCGCCACTTAGGAGCTACTTTTAGCCTTAAAATTCGCCACTTAGGAGCAACTTTTAGCTTTAAAATTCTTTGTGAATACGGCCCCTTATCTCTGTCTCCTGTGAGAGAGGAGGTGTGTGTGGGGGGGGGTGATGCAGCTAGATGTTGTGTGATGGCATGGGGGGAAGACACAAGGGCTTGGACTTAATGTGTTTCTTGTGTTTGATTGGACTTGGTGTCATTCCGCAGGTGCAGCCTGTCAGCGGAAGGCACTCGGCAGGTTTCCAGGAAACGGGAGGAGGAAGTGTCAGGTGGTGATGCCGTAGCACAGACCTGTGTGTGTGAGGCTCCTGTTTTACTTCTGGACACAGCCAGGTGTGTGTGTGTGTGTGTTTGTGTGTGAGAGAGAGAAAGGCTCTTGTTTTACTTCTGGACACAACCAGGTGTGTGTGTGTGTGTGTGTGAGAGAGGCTCCTGTTTTACTTCAAGGCCAGATATGTGTCTGTGTGTCTGTGTGTGTGTGTGTGTGTGTGTGTGTGTGTGTGTGTGTGTGTGTGTGTGTGTGTGTGTGTTTATGTGTTTGAGGCTCCTGTTTAACTACAGGACACAGAGAGGTGTGTGTGTTTTTGTTTTTGTGTGTTTTTGTGTGTGTGTGTGTGTGTGTGTGTGTGTTGTGTGTGTGTGTATATGTGTGTGAGGCTCCTGTTTTATTACAGGACAGAGAGGTGTGTGTAAGTAAGTAAATTAATTGATGGGATCCTCTGTAATAGACACGTGTGTACAGAGGCAGAGTCCACTCTAAAGTTGAACCATAACAAAACACACAATTATTAGAGTTCAATGAGATCAGGAACAGAAAGGTATGGTGCTGCACCCTGTATGTGCACTGGACCTGAGGGCAGAAGGAGGTGGAGCGACAGGTGTGTTTGTCTGTGGTCAGGCAGTGATGGTGATGGGCAGTGTTGCAGAGAGCAGAGGGGTATACTACGAAGCAAGGTTACAGACTTCCCCCGGTAACTTTGGGAGTAACTGCTGATCTCCAAAAGAACGCTTTACTGCATGTATTGCAAAGTAATTGCTGAAGTGACATATTGTTTTGAGATCAGCAGTAACTCCCAAAGTTACGTGGATAGGCCAGCAACCTCGCTTCATAGTCCTCAGGCTACTCCATCTGTTTACTTTCTCCCTGTTGACCACATCATCACGGCTGTTTACCAGATGCCATGTGTAGTACTCAAGTAATTGTGTACACTCACACAGTATACTACAATCACAGTGCCTGAATTGAACGTGTTTGACATACTTGTACGAAATAAAAGTCAAACATCTGCTGTGTATATTACATTAAATGTAAATATTTTGCACTTGGATGTGTGACCATGATTGCTGAAAAAAAGCCAAATATGTATGTTTTTTAAGAAATCATACCACATTGTAAACTACAATACATCTGTTCTATTTTGATGCATAATAAACTAAATGTTCATAGTCTTTGTTGTGTTCTCATATATTATGTATCATTAGGCCTATGTGTTATGATATTTTGCATTATTTAGAATAATGCAAAGTAATGGTTAGCAATGTCTAATCATGTCATTGTGAATCAGGCGTGGTATGTACTTGGGTTGTTATTGGCACAATAGAAAATATAGCAAGCAGCAATGAGGGGGTTTCTGACAACCTCTCTTAACTAACCTACAAAAACTCAATGCACGGTTTTGTTTCACACCTGGAGTGTTTGTAGAAGCATCAGAAACCTAGATGGAAGTACAAAAGCACAGAATAGTGAGTTTTGCGTAATCTGGCCCCTTCAAAATATCTCGATTTTTGGCCGGATACAGCTGCACTCGCCCCATGAAGGTGTCGGAAGGCTCCTGTGTACAAGTGGGTGGAGAGGTCTTAGTTGTTTCATATTTTTACCACAAGTGTTTTCAGCCCTACCTAGAAAATGAAGATTAAGCAATCCTATTAGCAGTTATTTTCACCATCTGAAAACAGGGCCATTTATTCCAAATTGTTCCCTGAAATCCTGAGTGCTTCTGGTCCAAACGATGAGAAGCACAAATCTCTGTCCAGCTGGTCTTTAGTGTGCTGCGCAGTGGGCTTGGGATGGAGATGAAAAGCACTCACAACCTGGACACTCTGAGGCTCTGCCACTCCATCAGGGCCAGTTCTGTGCCAGTTCCGCGCCAGTTATGTGTCAGTTCCGTGCCAGCACCTTGTTTTGGTATGTGCGCCTCAAACAGATCCAGAGTTCATTTGCCTCGGATTTCTGCTTTGTCATTCAGCTGGGCAGCTCTGGCAAATGAGGAGGGAGGTGAGAGAAAGGGAGGGTGGGAGAAAGAGAGTGAGAAAAAGAGGGAGGGAGAGAGAATGGTTAAAGGCCACAGAGTCTGTGTGCGTCCAGGCAAATTATTTTTCATCTAGGCTTTTCAAAAAGCCATACTGAGAACGCTACAAATGGCTCATGAAGGTTTGTTTTCATTGTTGTTATTGTTGATAGAAACCCTCATCCGATATATATATCAGCTTGTTAATGATCCAATTCCAAAGCCCCGACGTTCACCTGCAGATAACCTACATTTGCTGGCTCATAAATTAAATGGCCCGATAAATGGCTGGCACGCGCCTGACTCCCAAACAGAGTGGGTGAGCTAAGGCCAAAGTTCACATCGAAAGCAGCTCTCGGCATAATTTCAGGACATTAGAGACTGGTCCGTCAATCCGTCCGCTCCAAAATGACAGTGTTGTTAGGGTTGTATGCTCTGAGCTATATGCTGTGCTCTCTCCTTCTGGCCTACCTCACATATGAGCCACTTAAACGATATGTGCACAAATGGAATGAGATGAAGCCAATTCCAGGAATGCCAGGCGCGTACCGGATCATTGGCAATGCTCTGCAGTTCAAAGCTAATGCAGGAGGTAGGTGCTAATGGATTTATCTAGTCTCAATTACCACAAAGGCTCTGATACCTAAAAGGGAATGCTTACTTTAACATTGTTAACATGTTTTGGAAAGAAATAGTAGAAAGGTTTTAGAAAGAAATATAAATGCCAGAAAAATAGTTGATTGAAGGGCACTGCAGCACAGGAGTAAAGTTTTGTTTTTGTGTTACAGATTTCTTCAACCAGGTTATTGAAAACACCAATGAATTCAGAAACCTTCCACTGGCAAAAGTATGGCTTGGACCTGTGCCTTTGGTTGTTCTTTTTCATGCAGAAACCATTGAGGTAAATACTTTTGGGGTATTTTGAAGTTATCTGGTAGTAAACTGCTCATTAGGGATTCTTATAGGACTTATCCTCACATGTTTGCAACTAAAGACCTTTCTTAAGACTTGAGGCATCTTAGCTGTACATGTATTGGGTATGTCAGAATGTGTAAGCAATGCATGTACTGTAAGGGGTTGGGGTGTGTGTTGTGTGTTGATATTTTCTGCCGTAGTAAATAATAGCCTAAGTGCCATTTTTATGTTTGCCAGTGGGCTGCAATCAGTTCTTGTAATTGCATGTGGTGTCCAAAATGGCCACAACGTAATGCCCCATCTTTCTGTTCTCCAAGGGGGTCCTGAGCTCCTTCAGGCACCTTGACAAATCATTCTCCTACTCGTTTCTGGAACCTTGGCTCGGGACAGGGCTGCTCACCAGGTAGGGGCTCACTCACGTCATGCTTACCAGCACAGGCCAACAAATCTGTTTAAGCCATCTAAGCATGCATCCTTAAGCTCTGCATAGTGCATAGTGCACACACACTTGGCCATTTAAGCATGCGTCCTTAAGCTGTGCATAGTGCACACACGCTTGGCCATCTAAGCATGCGTACTTAAGCTGTGCATAGTGCACACGTGCTTGGCCATCTAAGCATGCGTCCTTAAGCTCTGCATACAGTGGGCAGTGCTTCGACTTGGCCAGCTTCACTCGCGGTCCGCGCGTGGGATCACGCGGTATCACGCGACTTTAATTTGTATTTTTCCAGTGAAACGCTGCAACAACCCAAACAACCGGTAGATGGCTCAAGTGAGCAGGGTGTCTCGTAAAAAGAAATGGAGCCTGGAAAACCCTACACAGACTTCACTACAGACTTTAGCAGACTGGTTTAGAAATAATGTAATAGCCAGAAATATGCCTGCCCTGCCCTAATAAAGAAATATTTGGTTAACTGCGAAAGTGAATCCGTTTGCAGCCGTAGAGACGCAGGACAAATTAAACATTCTGGTTTTCTCCGAGTGCAACGATGATAGACAGACATCATTTGGACAAAATATAGAGTATTAACCTCCGTTGCTCAGCCAAATGCCTTCCTGTTACGTCCTGTTATCACGGAGTTACAGGCGATAAACGATTTTTGATGGTCACAAGTTTACTTCATTAGGGACTGTTCGTTATTTATTTAAGGGGCTACGGAGGAGTTTTGGGAGCATTAGTCCAAAAAGCGTGACCCTCCCTCGCCAGCAATACATTTTTCTATGACCCTCCAAAGTGATTATGAAAAAATCACTGTCAACTTTTTTTCCGGTTTATCGCCTACTGTAGCCTATTTTAACATTTTCACATATTTGGCCATAAGCCGTTTATCATAGGCTATCACGAAACCAAACTACAAAGGCGAACACTTTAACAGGGGGAATTAATTGGGCATGAATCATGCTGAACGCTATTTCGCTACCTTAAAAAATAATAAGGTTCTATCTGCGTTTTTTGAGTAGGTACAACCGGACGATTGAAACGAGGGGACGAATGAAACATTCCGGTATTCTCCGAAAGTGCAACGATGATAGACAGTTTGGACAAAACATGGAGCATATTAACCTCCGTTGCTCAGCCAAATGCCTTCCTGTTACGTCCTGGTATCACGGAGTTACAAGCGATAAACGATTTTTGATGGTCGCAAGTTTACTTCATTAGCGGTTTATTTTTTTGGATTATTAAAGAGTGTTTTTCATTTAAAGGTTTGACTTCGTGCTTATTCAGTAGAGCATTTAGTGCTCTCCCCAATCCCAGACGTTCACATTGCATGTTTGTTTGTAATGGATGCAACCGCGAGATAGGCTATGCGTTTGACAATGAGTTGTTAACAGAACCAAGACATATAGGCTAGCCCAGCAGCAATCTAGGGACTGATCGTTATTTATTTATTGAGGGGGGCCACCGGAGGAATTTTGAGTGCTTCCGTTGGAAGTTGCATGACCCTCTCTTGCCTGCTAGAAATTGTTCAATGACCCTCCGACAGAATTGTTAAAAAGACATGACCCTCCCCTGCCAATTGTCTTCGCCCGCGCCACAGCCACACACTTTGTGATAACGTTCTTAAATCAATCTTTCCGTGAGCTTGCATGCTACCAGTCTTTCCTTTTCAAATGTGTTGCGCCTGTTTGCACAATTTCACAAATAATCATATGTGATTAATACAACCTGGATTAATAGTATGACAAAAAATACCTGTGCACGGGGACCGAAACAATGCATGCCAACTTTTCCGTGTTTATCCGCGTATTTTAACTTTCCCGCTGTCTTGCCGTTTTAATGTTTTCCGTAGAATATCCCATATTTTAATACTCTCAAAACAGCCCTGCCATCGGGCCTGTCTCTGTGTTGCCCTGTTGCTACCCCTTGCCCTTCCAACGAAAACAGATGTCTTCAAATCATCGTTTTTCCTTGCTTGAAGGCGAACTTAGAGTGATGTTAACCTATTTAAGTTTAACGGCGATTGATTGTCGTGAGAGCACGATTCATTGGCTTGCATGTTAGGCCTTATGTCACGTGCTCACCTGAGGCTACTCAGCTGCAAGAGAAATAATTTCCCCTGTTTGTATGTTCACTGCAGGTTGGCCTACCATAACTTACCAACTCTGCACTGTAGACTGGCTATTTATATTTTTCTGTGAAATAAGCAAATGTATTTGTTCAACTTTATGAAGCAGAATTGCGCGATAGGGTACTTGGAACATAATACATTTGACAAAGGACAGATGAATGTTGCTAGTGACAAAATATTAACTTTCAGTGTTTTACGATGTCTTTGTCATGGGGAAGTGTTTTTCCCCATGCATTTATTCTAGGTTACCGTCAGTGACTGCCGTGAGAGAAGCGGGTTCTGTGTTTCGTTCATGTCAGTGACTGACGCGAGAGAAGCGGGGTCTGTGTTGTGTTGTGTTGCGTTGCGTTAATTTATTTTCATTGGGCATACCGTGCCGTGCCGTCCACAGCTCTTCAGTTCTGACAAAGCCTAAATTACTCCTTTTGAAACAATGAGTGCAGGAAGCGCGTTTGTATGGTTATATTGCTTGACGGGGGGGTCCCAAGCAGCTTTCAGCCATAAGGCTACTTTGAGAACATTTCAATTCACCCGACACTAATATTCAAAATGTTGAAAACTATTTCGGCATAGCCTATAAAGCAGTTTAATTAAATTGAATGTTAGTTGTAAACAAACGAGCTACTTGGTGAGGCTTGGCCTCACAGATGCGCTCGTGCCTTAGATGGCAGGAAAAATCTTCTTTTTATTCAGGGGCCGTATTCACAAAGAATTTTAAGGCTAAAAGTAGTAGCCTTAAACTGGCGAATTTAGGAGCAACTCCTAAAAATAATGGGCGTGTCACTCTTAACTTTAGGACTCCTAATTTTTTCACAAAAAGTAATTCACGAAGCATTTTAGACCTAAAAGTAGCACCTAAGTCTGGGACAGCTTAAGTCGAGAGGACTCCTAACTCACTAAGACCTATTCATAAACAGCTTTCTTGTGGCATTTTACGTTGCGATGTTTTGAAATAGCCTATGCGCAACAGGAGCTTCCAATCGCAAGGGAACAATTTTGCATTCATAAAAGGGATGCAATAACGCCACCAACAACAACCAAAACTACTCATTGTTAACATGTAAATGAAATGTAACGTTTCATTGTGAATCAAATTAAAATGTTCTCCTCTTTGCAAACGTAGCCTAGGGATATGGTGACAGATTCATTTAATAATGTTGCAAAGGTAGGCTACTGCATCAATCCATAGGCCTATGTTTCATTAGGCTACTAAGCTATTTGTTTTGCCTTACTCTTTATTCATTTAGGCTAGGCCTTTTTATTCAGTTATTAATCATCTTCCGTCCTTCGCACTACTTGTGTAGCGCACGCATTCTCCGACCTGTCACCTGTCAGTCATCATCGGAAGAGAGGTGTTTGGAATTCCCGCGTTACAATCGTCAGCCAATCAAGGTGGTCACTTCAGTCAAGCTCGTGCATGAGTAATGACGTCATCCATAGCCACGAAGACTCACTCCTAGTTTAGGAGTTGTCTGAAAGGCTTTGTGAATAACTTTTAAGAGAAAACTCCAATCTAAAATCTTTAAGTGCGATTTAGGAGTAGCCTACTCCTAGTAGTAAGATAAAAGCCTTTGTGAATAGCCCTCCACGCCCCAGTTATTCATCATCTTCCGTCCTTGTTTAGCGACGATTCTGAGACCTGTCACTCATCATCGTAAGGGAGGTGTTTGGAATCATGCCCGCGTTACAATCATCAGCCAATCAGCCAATCAAGGTGGTCACGCTTGCCCATTTACCCAAATGAATGGTCGAATATTACTGATGATCATTGTTATTTAAGAACATGCAGTGTGCGTAGGGTACCAAAACATCTTGCTCATAAAAAAGCATCATAACGCACATTCTGGCGGGTCTGTTATTTACTGTAGGCTGCGCAAACCACATGCCTTTATTTTGGGCAAGCCTGCATTCATTCATTCATTCAACCTTTATTTATTCTCGGAGGGTCATTGAGGGAAGCCCTCATTTTCAATGAAGCCGAAATTACAGAAGCGAAGCAAAGCGCTCCACAAACAAGACAACATTCGAGGCCTTCTGTTGAAGAATTTTATATAAAGCCTGCGCTGACAGTAATCCTCCTGCCCCTGATAGGCCTACCACAGCTGTGGATAGTGTGGAGTGTTCAAGTAAGAACACAATCCAATGTGTGTCTCAGTTGTCCCCCGCTGACCACCTCACACATTTCTCTAGATTTTGCAACGAACTTACATGACACAATGCCATAAAATATGCCAGTTTTAGGACACAGAATAATGTTTGTAATGATACCAGGTAGGCCAGGTATTGTCGAAGGTGCATGGTGAAGTGAAATTCTTACTTTGGAAAACAAACATTTGCCGATATCATCGCCGATCATCAGAATATTGCAACAGATTCTGTGTTCTGGACTGTAGGTAACTTGTTAAGCCAGTGGTTCTCAAACTTTTTATTTCATTCCCCACTTTGATCAAGGGGCATGACTGATGATAGTGGAGATAACGTGTTATCGAGGCTTTTGCAAGTCAGCATCTTCGACGGTAGTCTATTAAAAATATAAGTTTTCGATGTCCCAAACGGAGAGCCATAGGCCTACTTTATTGTTTTTAACGATATCTATGCTACTCACAAAAATGTAGGCATGGGGACATGATGAAGTAGGTTATCCAACTATCGTGTGTTAAATTATTGTGATTACGAGCCAGTGGTTTCCAACTGTCGTGTGTTAAATTATTGTGATTACGAGCCAGTGGTTTCCAACTGTCGTGTGTTAAATTATTGTGATTACGAGCCAGTGGTTTTCAAACATTATGCGTGACTCGGACATCTAACTAAATGCAACAGGCTCATATCATCCTCGCATTCGCAAAATGAGGACCAGTGTTTTGTCAAATTGCAAATAGCTATTCGTTTTAACTATTCTTTTTACAAAAAGCACTTCATACTATCTTAATCTTGGAATATGGGGAGGGAAGTGGCGCGTCTGCAGTCAGCCAAATATGAATGTAATTCTGTAAAAATGTAAAAGCAGATGTAATTGTTTATTGTACAGAAAAATAAAAATGACATGTCAAGCAGTCAATTGACTACATTGCAGTCAAGAAGTAGGGCAAATTAATTCTACGAAACCAAAACGTGGGTCATAGTTGTCTAAGCCTCTATTGTGTAGCCTGTTAAAACGCCGCCAGATAGTATTAAATCGGCAACAACATTGTTTTCTGCAGAAGCCTACCCAAGGCTACAGATTAATTCTGAACAGTTATTTCTCTACTGGCTCAATTATCACACCACTGTTTTGATTTTGCGTGAAGTTCGCGTTAACCCCAACACTGACAATAATGTAGACAGCAAATTTCGATTTCGATTTTCGTGTAGTCAAGCCTTAAGCCATACCCAAGTAGCCTAAATCGAGGTAATGTTTAATTATGCATGATTTATTTTGTTATTGAATTAAGTAGGCTGGGATTACTCGGCAACAATTATGTAAGGGACGGCAGGCAGAGCGATGTACAGTGGCAGAGCGACGCACAGTGGCTGAAAGTGGTACTAAAGCTTCACGCAGCTTCCGCTGGCGTAATCTTGTGAATGAAGTGGTCATTTGAAAGCGATGCCCACTGTAGTGCAGATATGCTTGTCCTTCTAACTATGGCCTCTTAGGAGCAGTGAGTGCACAACATTCAAGCGTTTATTATCCAGCTTAAGCAGGCACTAAGCAAATAAACGATTGGCCCACCCAGCTCTTGGCTTGCTTTTATCATTCCTCTCTGTTTTGAGCAGGCGAGAGCGGTCACACACACACACATACACATACACATACACACACTCCCCTCTCACCACGGCAGCACGGGTGACAAGTGGCGCAGTCGGCGCAAAATGCTGACCCCCACGTTCCACTTCTCCATCCTGGTGGACTTCCTGGAGGTGATGAACGAGCAGGCCGAGGTGCTGGTCAGCAAGCTGCAGAGACGCGTGGGTGGGGCGGCTTTCGACTGCTTCAGCCTCATCACCCTCTGTGCTCTTGATATTATATGTGGTGGGGGTGTGTGTGCGTGTGTGTGTGTGGGTGTGTGTGTGTGTGTGTGTGGGTGTGTGTGTGTGTGTGCGTGTGTGTGTGTGTGTGTGTGCGTGCTCGTATGTGCGTGCGTGCATGCGTGCGTGCGTGCGTGCGTGTGTATGTGTTTGTGTGTGTGTGTGTGTGTCCGTGTGTGTGTGTGTGTGTGTGTGTGTGTGTGTGTGTGTGTGTGTGTGTGTGTGTGTGTGTGTGTATGTCGGTGGTGGTTAATCAGGAAAGCCTCAGCCTTTACCAGGTGTGTACTAGAAAATAATTTGGCTCCATAATAAGTTGTCCAGAGTTCAATATGAAGGCTTCAATATGAAGGCTTCAATATGCCTTCATGTTCATTAGGGTCATAAAATGCAACGATGGAATTCCCATCTAAGGGAACTGACACATAGAATGTGTCTATGGAACTGACAGACTGTATTTCTTTTGTCTCAGAGACTGCAATGGGAGATCTATGCACAAAGTAATTCAGAGTCTGAATACGTCCGCAGTGTTTACAAGTGAGTCATATTCTAACATCATATTCTCCGTCAGATAGAAATATTTTAAAATGTTCAAACTTTTGCTATAAGGCTGAGAAGTATTGGAGCGGTAATACGTTCTGTATTTGCCTTAATTAAATGTTCCTTCTAATAGCTGCAATGATTAATCAGTGTAGAGGTTTCATAACTAATAAAACTATACCATTTATATTCCTTGTTCATGCACGATAGAAAGTTAACTTTTGGTCTGACGTCATATGAAAACTGTTTTTACTATATCTAAATGGCTCTATGGCAGGATGAGTGACATCGTCAGCAGAAGACAGAGAGCTCCGTGGTTATGGCCTGACTGGGTCTACAACTTGCTGGGCGAGGGAAAAGAACACCAGCACTGCCTCAGGATCCTGCACACCTTCACTAGAAATGTGCCTGTTTATCTACTGAAGTAAAAACATAAACACTGATGACACATTGGGTTTGTCTGTGGTGAATGAAATTGTTTTGGTGATGCACAGGTGATTAAGGAGAGAGCTGAGCACATGGCCGGTGGGGAGTCAGATGGCGAGTCAGACCAGGGAGGCAGGAAGAGACGCACTTTCTTAGAAAAAAACCACTACTGAAAACCACCGATGAAGATGGCAACTACTTAAGCCATGAAGACATACAGGAGGAGGTGGACACCTTTATGTTTGAGGTAAACGCCATTACACTGCACACCTACACACCTAGAGACCTCCCTGTTCACTGACTGCTGTTTAATTGCTTTAGCCAAAAGAAATTCATATACGGAAAACTGCAACTTTTATATCAGGTATACTCAGCTAAAGTTCTCTACAGTAGAATAGAAGACATGTATACATTCTCCCAAGACAGACAGACAGACAGACAGAAAGTTATGGGCATACTGTTATAGGGCAATTCCATGGAAAATTATGTTTTTTGTAACATCAATAACGCCAATAAAATTTGATGGTATGGTATGATGTGAATGATTACATGAAATTTGAGCATTTGCTATTTTTGGCTGAAGAATGTACATGAGAAAAAATGCACCAAAAATTAATGTTATCATTCACATCATGCAAATGCCAAGGCATTTCACTGGTGTTATGGATGTGACAAAAAAGTCCTATATATTTCATCAGCCACAGCCAAGACCTGTAGGGATGTGATCCGGGTGGAGCAAAGACACATTGGCATTTTGTTCCATGTCAGGGAACCCAGAGGTACAGAGAAAGGTGCACCAGGAGCTGGACGAAGTATTCGGTACGACAAGCCTTTCACAATCATCAGCCCGCTCCGAGTCATGATTCAAGAGTCATTGTAATGCTGAGAGGGATGATGACACACACACACACACTCCATTGAACGTGAACACACACACACACACACACACACACACACACACACACAAACACACTCCATTGAACGTGAACACACACACACACACACACACACACACACACAGACACACACACACACACTTGATTGAACGTGAATACACACACACACACACACACACACTCCATTGAACATGAAGCTTAGTGTGTGTGTGTTCTTTTATTGTCTGTTGGTATATTGAAATGAGCTCAGTGGCATCAAAGAACTGTGTGATTTGAATGTGATTGGATGTGAATATTGAAATGAGCTGAGAGGCGTGAAATGTGAATTTGAATGTGATTGGTGGATTTAAATGTGAATTTGAATGTGATTGGTGTTTCGCTCAGTGGCTGCCCTTATGTCCCCCGTGCTGTGACATTGACCCTGGTCCCTGCAATCTGCTGTGCAGGAGTGTCAGACCGCCATGTGACCGCTGAGGACCTGAAGAAGCTGCGCTACCTGGACTGCGTCGTCAAGGAGCGCATCTTCCCGTCCGTGCCCCTGTTTGCGCGAAGCATCTGCGAGGACTGTCCCATCAGCAGGCGGCAGCAGACTATCACTGCACTATTCACACCCTCTCTCTCTATCTCTTCCTCTCTCTCTCTCTCTCTCTCTCTCTCTTGCCCTCTTCCTCTCTCTTCCTCTCTCTCTCCTTCCTGCTCTCCAAATCTAAAAAATAGAGGGAGGGAGGGATAAAAAAAACGTGCCAAGATCACAAAGATCCAGGGCCGTTTGAAGTCACTTCCATTATTTGCATCTCAGTGAAACAGCAGATGTCAGGTTTTCTATTTTTATCTGCCAATGTCAGATTATGAGTAGCTTTGCGCACATTTCCCACAAAGTACATGAAAGTGCAGACACATGGAAATGCCTTCGCTCTTCTTGATAAGAGTTGGGGAGCATGTTGAACATCGATTGATGTTGTGCATCCTCCATGTTGCGTTAGCTGCAAATAGCTGGCTTTTTCTGTCATTCCTATGATTGATGTTTGTTTTCCACTGTTGTTGAAGATTATAAGGATGCCAATAATGCTTGCGTGCAGTGCGTAGGAGAATGCCGGCGCGTGTAATCATTGGGGTTTGTTGAATCGTCTCACTGCAGATGGGTTTAAGGTCCCTAAAGGGGTGAACACTGTCATTATCCCCTACGCCTTGCATCGGGACACTCGGTACTTTCCGGAACCGGAGGAGTTCCGGCCAGAGCGGTTCCTGCCGGAGAACAGTGTCGGCAGACACCCATACGCATTCATCCCCTTCTCCGCAGGCCCAAGAAACTGCATTGGTGAGTTGAGAAGGTCAACTTAAATTCCACTCCATTCTACGTATGGCACTTTGTAAAAGTATTTCATTATAGAATATTTCAGTTGAGGACGAGAGTTCAAAAAACCTCAGCTCGCCGTAACACAAAAACACTAAATTAAAGATCTAAGGAAAGAGGAGTATTGGAAAACCAATTCAGACCTTCCCTTTTATCATGCCATCCCCCACTACCTCAAAGACTCACAAAAAAAGAAACCTTCCACCCATGGCTGAAGTGAACTCAAACTTTGACTCAGGCAATGACTTTGTGAAATGACCCAATTTGTAGGTTTTAAAGAACTTCACAAAAAAGTGAGGCGAAGTGAAGTGGCGGGGCAAACCTTCCGAGTCTTATCAGAGGGGGGTCATATCACATTACTGGCACCACTTGTTATGATATGGCATCCCCACCTCCCCTCCCCCCTCCGAACCTCCATTAGTTTTTCCCAATTCTTCACTGCCGTCTGCTCTGCCCTCCGAATCAATCACCCATTTAGCTTCTCGGGCCGAGAGACTGGAGTGATGAGAACATTTTTCCCCCCGCATTCGTCTCCGGAGAGCGTTGGCCTGTCTCCGCCCGCTGAATGAGACAGATTGTCTCCCTCCGCATGGTGCTGGCAGGTGGAGCTGGGGCTGGCTCACTCCACACACACACACACACACACACACACACACACACACACACACACACACACACACACACACACACAAAGACAGACAGACACATACATTTTTTATAAGCTCACATGCACAAACACACTTGCATATACTGTATTTTGTTTTTGTTGTTGTTTGTTGTTGTTGTGTGTGTGTGTATGTGTGTGCACCTGTGTGTGTGTACATGCTGACATACACAAAGACCACACAGACGTAACTGTTTGTATGTAGGCATGCACAACAGTATGAACTGCATCTGTGTGCTTATGTCATCATGTGGGTGTGTGTGTGTGTGTGTGTGTGTGCGTGCGTGTGTGCGTGTGCGTGTGTGTGTGTGTGTGTGTGTGTGTGTGTGTGTGTGTGTTCTCTGATCATCCCCCTGGCGGCCTGCAGGACAGCGCTTCGCCATGATGGAGGAGAAAGTCATTCTTGCGTCGGTGTTGCGTCACTTCAAGGTGCTGGCCTGTCAGGATCGAGAGGACCTTCAGCTCCAGGGAGACCTGATCCTGCGGCCGGAGAGCGGCATCTGGATCCAGCTGCAGAGCAGGTCCATCTAGAACCAGTCCCAGCTGACCAGGACTCTCATGCTCTGGGGCTGTGGACTGTATGTCAACGGAAAACTGGTACCATCACCCACCCCCCTTGGATGGAGACTGCATACCAGACCGGATGCAATTCTGTAATGTGATACTGTAAATGACTCTGAAAAGTGGATCGTAAAAACATAAATGACATTGTTTCTTATTTTTACTTTGAATTAATGGTAATAACATTTACGTGCTATGAAATAACATTAATTTATTCTGGGAAGCATGTGATAACACAACTCAGGGCCAGGCATTTCCTCCACGTAATGTTCCTAAACAAATCTGGTCCCTTGGAAATGTCCAAACTGCAGACAGATTTCAGGAGGACACAAGAACACAAAATGAAGCATTTAGCGTCACATGTCTGGATATACAGACTATTGGGTAAATGTACAAAATTGTATTTACTCAGTTCATTTCATTATGTGATGTTATACTTGAAATGATGCCATCAAAGATACCACAGAGCAACTGTGCAATAATAGAGGCTGTCTATTTGGATTGGAGCTTGCGAGTTTCAGAGTGATGCAAGTTAATCATATCACTTCAGCGTTGCTTATTTAGCATCAGATCGGAATTTAGGTTAATGAACATTTTATTACCACTGCAAAGGAGGTTTTGTTTTTAGTCTAGTGTCCTGATTTGGCTGTCTGTGCTGTTTGTCTGTCTGTCAGCAGGATTATGCAAGAAAACAAACAAACCAAAATAAGAGCCGATCCATTTTCGTCAAACTTCGAGGGGTGTGGCATGGACTGAGACAAAACCCCTAAACTTTTGGAGCTGATCCGAATCACGGGGCAGATCTTGAAATTATTTATCTCTCTTTGTTAACATCGTGAGATGTCTGTGGAGGAAGCCTGGGCTCTCAGGATGGTCTTTCCAGGTATTATCTGATTTTCTTGGCCCAGACTCAACAAACTCATAAGCTTGGCTTAATTACACATCTCTTCAGATGTCTTAAAGAAAGCAGTGGATCTAGTTAGTCCATTCTAATGGATTTTTAACCCCAATCCCACCCAGGCCTGGCTCGTCCAGCATGATCACTTTCAGTTCTAGTTTAACTTATTGTCTTGAATGCTTTCCAGCAGTCGGGTTTCATTTTGGCTAGGAACGCTAAGCAGCCCAAGTCGAATTTCTCTCCAAACCATTTGTAAAATGTCCAAGCAATAACGGATCCTGGCGCCGAGTAGCTCTCGTGGTCCTGCCGCACGGTGCTGGTCTGCGAGCGCTGTGGTTATGCCTGAAGTGATGACACACACACACAAACACAAACACACACACACACACACTTGGACAGCCTGTTAAATGAGAAACCTGGTGCATCGCAATTTCAGTGTCTGCTCACTGTCAGTTATCACATTGCATTGCATGTGTCGGCGTTTAAAGACAAACTTCTGATGAGTTTATATGGTCATTACAATTTGTCTTTGGCTGGATATATGTGGATGCTGTCTAAAGTAGACAGGCAAGATGTGATATATGTGGATCCTGTCTAAAGTAGACAGACAAAATGTGATATTCAAGTAATGAAGTGTCCAGTAGGCAGTCCAGGCTTCAATCCAAAGCTCAGGGCCACATTTCTGCTTAAAGGAATATTAGATGAGTGTTTTGCCATTCATGCAATTAAATGACTGTTATTTTAGGCCAAATACTGCTCTTGATGCAGAGGACGAGTGAGTCTTCTAACAGTGAGTGACTTCACATTGGGATGAGGGCAAAAGCAAGACCTCGACGAATTGCTCTGCATTTCCATTCCAATAGCTGGCTGTGGTGCTGCAAACAGTGGCTCGGTTGAGTTCAAAACATCCACGGCTTTGATGTTAATTTGGGGCCTCCATCCTTTTTACTGAGACGCTATTGAAACTCATCTACACTGCCACTCGCTTTAGTGTCTGAAGTGCTGTGCTGGAACTTGGGCTATGCAGCACTGATTTGAATAATTATAGGAGTGCATAACTGGTGTAGAAAATGAATGACCCACCTAATGAAAAATACAGCAACTTTTTAATGTGCGCCATAAAGGTCCTGCAATATGCCATTTGGCTTGTGAGAATGTCTTGTGAATGACATGCTGCATGTCTGAGAGAGGGAGGGAGGCAGTGAGGATATTGAAGTCTTTCAAATTGTTCAGCTTCATAAAAAGACACTTGTGTTACTGTGCCATATTACCGATCATTGCTCCTTGAAATGTTTACTCTTAATTCTGTCCCTCTGGATTAAGTCCCAAGGAGACGTTTCCATGTGTGGCTAGTGTACAGTGTGTGTGTGTGTGTGTGTGTCTGCGCGTGTGTGTACATGTGACGTGTGTGTTCGTGTGAGTGTGTGTGTGCGTGTGTCTGCGCGTGTGTGCACATGTGACGTGTGTGTGTGTGTGTTTGTGTGTGTGTGTGTGTGTGTGTTTGTGGTGCCAGGGAGGGGGTGTTAAGATGAGATAATGAGGAATCCAGCTCATCCACAGAGAGGCAGCATTGCTCCTCATCACTGACCTCCTAAAAAAGACTGGCAGTGGACTGATGGGGCAATCAGCTAGCTCCTTACCACCAGCGTGCCGAGTTCATCAGGAATAAATCAAACGCCACACCATGCCACACAAAGGATCGAAGCCACCGATTTCCATAGAGAGTGGGAAGGGGAGCGTCTAGGGGTGTAAAGATTAACCGATATGTATCGGTATCCGTTTTTAACGTGTAAGATACGGCTACATCGATACGTGAAGCCCCGTATCGGAATAAAACTGAAATGAACCGGTCGTTATATCGATTTACTTGTTACGAATCGGTTCACAACCTTTTCTGCTCGCTCAGACTCTCATTTACTGTTCCAAGCAGCGCGTTCATCCCACGTCTGGTTTTGAAACTATACGTGGCACGGAATTGTGGGTAATGCAGTTCGGTTTTGGCTACATTCATTGCCCAAAGTTGTCAAATGACCTCATTACCCATACATCTACTGCAACTTAAGCACGTGACAACTCGCACTCGGCCGTTTGTTTTACAGTTTTTACTCTTTTTTTCAAAATCCAGCGCGAAATTAAACACATTAAACAGCAACGATGGTCTGTAGAGTATAGCCTTACGTTTGATGAAGGGATTTCCTTAATGTTAAATAATAATTTGGCCCTTGCTAAAACAATGCACAAATTATTAGCCAATTATTTTGTTCATATTCACTCAGACTACCGTTGGAACAAAATAAACCCAGAGAGTTCATTGATAGGCCTATTTTATTCTTTTTAGGCTATATGAGAAAAGGCCAAGAGTGTCTTAAGCACTGTTTTATTTTATTTCGGTGTCTTACCTCAACAAGTCTACAGCTCCATGAAAACAATCAGATATAACTCTATGAAATCTATAAAGTCTATAAAAAATATGTTGTATTTGGCTGCTGTGTTTGACTGAAATGTAGACTATTCTTTTTTCATTTCAATACAGTACAGTATATGAAACAAAACTCAGTTTAGATAATCATATTCACACATTTTTTTTGCCTAATAGACAACCATGACCTGATAATATAAAATTAATGTGCACATTGAGCAAATGATAAAAAATCTTTCAGAATGCTTTCCATTCTTGAACTGCATCGAATTGCATTGAATCGCATCACATCGAATCGTACTGAATCGTTTTTTATGAACATGTATCTTTTCTTGTATCGAATCGTGCCCATGTATCTAGATGCGAATCGTATCGTCTTTTACATGAGAGATTCACACCCCTAGGAGCGTCTGATTTTTAAGTGAAAGTTAAAAAAGAAACAGTTCAACAGTTTCTCAGAAACATGACACCAAATGACAACAAATCACATACCATCCCATCTCTCTTCCCACTATTTATTTATGTTATTTATGGACCCTTTCAAGAGAGTTCCATTATCAGCATCATAGTTGGCCCCACAAGACTTCCTTTTTAACATTCCATATGTTATCTTAATGCAGAGGAAGTAGATTGGGGCCCAAATAGAACGTTCAAGCATTGTTTTTGTTTTTATTGTTGAAAGGGTCTATACTGTAAGTGTTTATGAATTAAACATACATTTTACGTAAGGGATAATGTATAGAACGCCGGTCATTATGGGGAAAATAAGTCCCGACAGGGCGAACCGGACCCCGACGCGCCAGCGGAGCAACTCAGCAACTCATTGCACAGGGGGTATGAGATCTTTTTTTTTATATATATATTTTGGGCTTGTTTGCCTTTATTTGGACAGGACAGTGGAGAGTGAGACAGGAAACAAGTGGGAGAGGGAGATTGGGTGGGATTGGGAAATGACCGCAGGTCGGATTCGAACCTGGGTCCCTGTGGGCACTCGGACCCGTATATGGTATGGGCGTATATGGTATGAGATCTTTGACCCTGCATATTAATGCCTCCCATTTATGTAGGGTGGATACCTTGGCCTTGTTCAGCCGAGCAGTATGGTATTCTAAATTCATAACGATAACTTTACCAAAAACGTTTGAATGGTATACGAGGGTTGATCCATAATTGTAAAACAACTTTCTTAGATGCCGTAAAACCTGCCATCAGCAAATTCTTTTGGATTATGGAATATTCAAGGTCTGAATCATTCAAAAAATATACTTAAGACATCTTAAGACAAGTGTACATTTTTCACAGCTCAGAGGATGATCTTTCTCTAATATCCTACAGGGTCAGTGAAGATATTTTAATGGCTTTTTATCAGGAATTGTAAAAGTTTGTTTAAATATAGTGCTTTAATAGCTGTTTCTCTGGCCTGGCCCCAAGTTGTAATCCAATAAGACATGAAGGAAAAGATCAAGGCATACACAAATGTCTTGGCTGAATTCACAGACTGAGGAGAGAGAGAGAAAGTTTCTAATTTGTCTAAAATGAAAGTGGTAAGCACTGGTGACATAATGGTATGTATATCTTCTGTCTGTTTGTGTGTGTGTGTGTGTGTGTGTGAAAGAGAGAGAGAGTGATAGATGACAGAGTCGTGGCCTACTGGTTAGGGCTTCGGGCTTGTAACCAGAGGTTTGCCGGTTTGATCCCCGACCAGTAGGAATGGCTGAAGTGTAACCCCTCACTGCTCCCCGAGCGCGGCTGTAGCAAGGCAGCTCACTACTCTGGGTTAGTGTGTGCTTCACCTCACTGTGTTTTCACTGTGTGCTCTGTGTGTTCACTAATTCATGGATTGAATAAATGCAGAGACCAAATTCCTTGTATACGCAAGTACACTTGGCCGAGAAACCTGGTTTACATTTACATTGCTGTCATCACAGGTCAAATTGTTGCCCACAAAGTGCAGTGTCAGTAAAGACACTCTGTGTGTGTGTGTGTATATACCATGCATATCTGCGTGTGTGTGTGTGTGTGTGTATATACCATGCATATCTGTGTGTGTGTGGGTGTGTATATACCATGCATATCTGGGTGTGTGTGTGTGCATAGCCTACCATGTATGTAAATTTGTGTGTGAAAACATGTATGCATGTGTGTGTGTGTTTATTATTATTAGAATACCCAGCTGCTGCCCTGGTCAGTCGACTGACTGCGTTGTCCAGGGGTTGTCCTGCAGTTAGTGCTGAGCTTGGGTGGGGTGGTGGTAGGCTACAGGGGGAAGCCCTCCGCATGGGCTTCAGGGTGTCCAAATGAACGTAATGCTAGTTGGATTAAACCATCTGCATGGACTTCATGAACCTAATGCTGGAGAGCTCAGATTTCAGCTATGTGGACTGACTCTGATCCATTTCGGCATATAACAACTTTCCAATACATTTTATACACGTCAGATGTTTTAATGCTGATATAAGATACATGAAAAATATTCCATTTAAATTAAAATACTTTTGTACTTTTGCTTTGGACAAAAATGTCTGCCAAATACCATAACTATAACAAAGGTTAGACATGATTCCTTGTGAAAAGATTCCTTGTGTGCGTATGCTTCATTGCAATATAATTCAGTGCATTCACTTGTATATAAACTTTTTAACTTCTATTGAGCTACTTTTGTTGGATCTCTGCTAGTGGGAATGTCATGCTCAGTTCATGTGTTGTTGACTCAGAAGGAGAACATTTTTTTCAGCACTAAAGAGTACATACAAAATCCTCCCCAAAGGTTGCTGAAACCCAACATAAGGGCTTTCAAAAAAGGAAAAATAAAATCTGTCAACTCTCCAAAAAATATCAGATCATTTGGTGGCATAAGGCATTCGTGATCTCTGCAGTCTGCCATCTCAAAAACCAGAGATTGGCCACCAGGAATAACCAGCAGTAAGTCTAATTTATAGCTCTTCCTGCAGTCATATTATTGCTTCCTCCTCCTACCACCCCCCAACTGTTCGGCAGGAATCGGGGATGCCAGCGCTCTCGCAATCTGGGGTGGCAGCTGCCTGCAAATCCTCAGTGCGAAGGTCACCCTATTTGCTTTGGACTGAAGGCAGTCATTATGCCACCTGGAGATTATGAACAGATAACACTGAGTCTTAAGCGCTCCACTCTTCAAAGAGAGAGCTCATCAAACACTCCTACCTTGGGCAGTCTTGTCTTGTAGAAAAGAAAGTTTGGGTGGGTGGGGGGAGGAATATTAGAAGTGGTGGATTGGAGTTGGGTGGTTGAGATCAATTGTACCCAAACATAAAGGGGATGAGAAATCCCTCTTTCCTGAAATAACAAGCTAGCTGGATTCACCCAACAGAAGATCGAAAGGGTTAGTGGCAGGGCCGGATTAACCATTAGGGCAACTGGGCACTTGTCCAGGGGCACAGGACCAGTAAGGGTAATATTATTTTTTATCACGTTACAAATGCAGGAATCACTTCCCTAATTATATGCAGATTTGTGCAACCCTTTCGATCAAAATGTTCAATCACGTCAAAAACCGTGTCTGTAGCTGCCTTTACACATGCCGCCTGCCGTCAGCTCTACACTGACACGGTCAGTGAGTGAGGGCAAGCTAGCACGTCGAAATATTTCATACAGACCTCTCAAGTCTCACGCATTGAGCGTGAGACACACGCATTTCATTGACTTCACACGCTCACACGCCACACATGGCATTTCTCACTCCGAGAAATTATTAACTTGCCCGCACAGAAATTTCTAAGGGCTATATTTTACAAACGTGTGACACAACGTTGCTGTCTGTGCGCTCATTCAGCTCAGAGAGCTGCTGTTCAGTTACTAACCTATCGACCAGTCAGAAAATAGGATTTCTCAACCAATCAGGAAATAGTTTTGTTTTGATGTGGGTCCGCAACGTGGAGACTGCTGGTCCGCGGATTCGTGGAGTGAAATTAGGCCCGGTGCTTCGTCTGATAATTTGCTGCGCAGTTGATCAAGATACCGCGGACCGACAAAAAAAGAAAACAAACGTTTCTGCTATCGATGTCATTAAACATGGAGCCATACAATAAAGTGGTGGTAGCCTATGAGCGTTCATTCAATGCAGGCGTCTGCGCGAGAGAAACTGAAACTAATCGATAACGTTGGTATCAAAGCTCCGCTTCAACCTGTTGAATGCTATTTAATTGTTTAACGACACTTAAAACACTTTTTTTTCTCCATTTCCTATCAATGTATGATGCTTGCATGAGGGAAACATCCCAAAACAATAGCACCCATATAATTGTTGCTGTTTTGACAAGTATTTCTTTTCTTATGCAAGCATCATGCAACCATGCAAAAGCAATGAAACTAATTATATCTTACATTAGTAAAGCAGTCCTCTGATGTGCATGTCACAAAACATTTAAGTGAAAGTGCATGTATAACAATATAGGCATAATAATGATTGTGATAATGATGATGACAATTTGGAGGGAGTGGGGTAGATGAGCCCTATGACCCCAAAGTCTGCCATGACTGGGCCTCAGGTCAAAGAAGTTTGAGAAAGGCTGGTCTACATAATCTGCATTAGATTGAGGTTTGCAGTGATGCGCCTGAAGGCACGGGTTGAGGACCCAGTAAGTTACGTCACAATATGCACATTTGTTCATACCTACGTAATCACCATTTTAATCACCAACTTTTTTTTACTTTGAATCTTGAAAAAAAAAAATATTGACCTACCTACCGACCCATTTTTAAAAAAATTTTTGGCTGTTACTGCAAACAAGAATATTTTTAAGGATGGCCTCATGACTGTGAAAATGGCTGACATTGAACCACAGTGCTTTAAATGGGAGCCCCCAGTATCAGTCATCAAGGCATCAAAATCTGCCACAAACACTTACAACACACAACATCACTCATAAACACACACACACACACACACAGATAGAGCCACCACTGTTCAAGAGACCATTTTGGGGCTAAATGTGCTTTTTCTCATTTGGTTGTTTTCTGTTTGTTTAGAGCAGAATGAGCCACTGCTGTTCAAAGGGCCCATTTGGGTGAAATTATTAGTATAATTTATGTTATTATTATTTACTATAGGGTTCTAGAATAAATAAAACAGTGTGTTTGAAATATTGGAATTTGTGCTCTCTCATGGGTCTGTTGATCGGGGGGGAGGGGGCGTTCAAGCAGATGTAGGACTTTCATGTACTTCGATCAGGGGGGAGGCGGCGTGGCACCGTGCCAATGCCACGCCCCCTCCCCCCTGAGAAACAAAGTCTCACTCCTTGCAAACTTCCAAACTTGAGAGCCCTGTGTCCAAGTTCCATGTTAGTGTTTGTTTCACGTAGCCTAAGCATGCAGTGTGTGGTTTGGATGAGCCAGACGCTGGCAGCTTGACTGTTTTCAGCTAATCTGTCTACAATTGCGTGAAAAACGTCCAATTAGTTGCCAGAATTCTAAACATTTCCTCGGGGGAGAAACCCTCAAATTTGTGTAGCGTAGAAGTCATGGTTAAGTCATGGCATTCATGGTTAATCCGGCCATGGTTAGTGGAGATGGTTGTGAAAGTCCTCAAAAGAGAAACTATGGGTATGGTATTTAAACAAATAAAAACAAAAAAAGTGTTGACTACAGTTGGAGGCGCTGAAACTTTTGCTTGTAAACATCAACTCATTTCCATTCTGTGAGCAGTTAGTCATGGTGTACATACGAGAGGCAATGTGATTTTTTAGACGGCAGCAAATGTACATCTGCCAGATGTTGAAGTACTCTCCACTCGTTATGCAAACATTTCTCCAGTCTCCATAGGGCTCCTTTTCTCCTGGTGGTTGCCCAGCAGTCTGACTCTGGCACTCTGATGTGACACAGAGATACAGATTCCAACTTCACTGGCCGAGGATTTAAAGGAAGCCTTTAAATCAAAACTCTTGAGCTAATGGGTGATTTTTTAAGGGGAGAGAAGGGAGTGAGTTGATTTGTAGACACACATGGAACGATACACTTTCAAATTAAGTTTTGGTTTTTGATTATTTTCGATATCTATAAATTATGGTACTTTTTTTGGAACTACTAAAACCTGGACCGATATGTTCACTTGTAAGGACACCACAGAATTAGTTTTTTGTAGAATGCAGTCCTTTCATATTGTTTTTTTTCTGTATCAAAAGGTCTGCTTTAACTGACAGCCATACAGGGGTGGGTTTCCCAAAACCATAGTTGCTAATTAATTAGCGACTTTGTTGGTTGCAATGCAATTTCCTATTGCCAACCAACTAAGTTGCTAACAGGGATAGGCATGGGAGAGGGTGATGAATAACATAGGGATAGGCATGGGAGAGGGTGATGGGCATGGGGAGGGTGATGGGCATGGGGGAGGGTGATGGGCATGGGGGGTGATGGGCATGGGAGAGGGTGATGGGCACGGGAGAGGGGGGAGGGTGATGGGCATGGGGGAGGGTGATGGGCACGGGGAGGGTGATGGGCATGGTGGAGGGTGATGGGCATGGGGGAGGGTGATGGGCATGGGAGAGGGTGATGGGCATGGGGGTGATGGGCATGGGAGAGGGTGATGGGCATGGGAGAGGGTGATGGGAGAGGGTGATGGGCATGGGGGAGGGTGATGGGCACGGGAGAGGGTGATGAATAACATAGGGATAGGCATGGGAGAGGGTGATGGGCATGGGAGAGGGGGGGGTGATGGGCATGGGGGAGGGTGATGGGCATGGGGGTGATGGGCATGGGAGAGGGTGATGGGCATGGGGGGGGTGATGGGCATGGGGGAGGGTGACAGTGGAAATGACACAGCAAGGTGGAAAACAACGAGCTGGAGAGCAGAGCATCCCTGATTCTGCCAGACTGCCATTTGTGGAGAGGCACTCCAACAAATACTCTGTAGCACCAGGTAACAGCCTGAGTGAACCTGACGGTGTTTGGTGTTTTAAGCCCCCAACGTCGTCTTCAAGGCAGCACTTCATGGAAGGCAATAGGGTTAGGCAAGGGTTAGGGTTAAGGTTAAGGTTAGGGTTAGGTGCCTTGAAATTGATGGTCGCAGCGCTGCCTTGAAGTCGACGGTGGGGGCTTAAAACACCATCGAGCGACCCTGTCAGACTGCCATTTGTGCAAAGGCACTCCAACAAATTCTCTGTAGTTCTCCAGGTAACAGCAAACCCTGTCAAAGAACTGAAAACACAAAGATTTCAGAGAAGTGTAGGCATGGTAACTTCCATCTCTTCCAAGTGGGTATGGATGTGCTAAACATTGGGGAGAATCTCTCTCTCTCTTTCTCTGCTGAATGCATTTAAAAGGTTTAGATAAATGGTATTAATTTCCCATCCTTCTACAGCAGGTGGCATACACAACATAGAGTTTGTAGACATTAAGACCCTGGTCTTAATGGGGTTCCGGAACCCTCCATATAGTTCTCAATCTTTACTGCTACTCAGATGTTTTAAGGCCCAGGAAAGGGACCTGTAGAAAGAAAAGAGAAGAAAAGGAATGCGGTCAGGTTAAAAAATCAGCCTGCATGAAAAGGAAGATAGATTGTTTCATCAGAAATGAATGCCTGGTCACAGTTATGTAACATTTTAATTAGATTTGCCTCGCATTGTTAAAAGCTGTACAAAGGGACGTCTGAGTGCACCTATCTTCTCTAATTGACCTGATTCCATGAGAGAGCAAAGGCCTAAAGCACACAAAATGCAGGTGGATGAATCGTCTGATAGTCTATCCCAAGGTGTGTTTATGTAAACTTTTACAGATAAAACTCAATAGTCTATCCCAAGGTGTGTTTATGTAAACTTTTACAGATAAAACTCAATGTTCTTGAACTGTAAGTATGTCTGGGAATTTGCAGATGCACTGATGAACTAAGTTAAAGTGTATGAAGAAAAAAGTACTAAAACTTTTGTGCATTTAAGCAGCCTTGAAAGTGAATGGGCCCCAGAGTTCAGTGATGCTATAGTATCTAATTACCTGGCACAGTAAGTATGCAGTAGGTACAGTTCACCATAATACACTACTATAATTGATCTCCTTTATGAACTACTTTATGAAGGTGGCATATGTGTGAAGATAATACGTTTTACAATACCACTGCTTACTGTTAGTGATTTGGAAAATATTAATCGTGTTCCTCTTTTCAGTTATTAAAAAAAAGTTACTGCTGATGTAGGTGCACTAAGCGAAAAGCTTTCATTGTCCTACTTTTGCCACCAAGTAATGACCTATTGACTATGAGGTGATGTTATTTCATTACCTCTCTCTAGCTCCCTCTCCCTCTCTCCTTCTCTCACTCTCTCTCTCCTCTCTCTCACACTCTCTTTCTACGTGTGTGTGTTTACAAAAATAATTTGAATTTTCCATCATGTCTGTGGTTGCTGCTAACACTGCAAAATGAGGCTAAATCCCCCATGTTGATTGCAATAAGTCTTGAGGTCATGCTTGCCCAAGCAGGCTAGGTGCAGACTTCCTGGGAGAAGGATGGATGCACTTGGTTTAAACCTTCATTTGGGCTCCAATGTGGCTGATTGGCAAAAGATCTCCAACATGAAAGGAAAGGGAAATTGATTTTCTGGAGTCTGGTTTTTCATGAGCTGAATATTTTAAATCCGCCATCCCTTTCCCTAGCTCGAGGCCCTTGGAGACGTACAGTTTTCTATCAACATACACTCCCTTCCTGATCTGCCATTGGGTAGCATCAAGGATCTAGCAGCGAGGACAGATAAAATAATTGGCAACTTAATATGCATTAAGCTGATTTTGCTATCTCTCCCTCTCTCAGCATTTTGAATCAAATACAGCAAAACTGCAAAGCAGATGAACAAGGGTAACGGTCATGCCCCATAGATAGATAGATAGATAGATACTTTTTTGATTCCCAGGGGAAATTCAATACCCTCGGATAATGCACTCAGCAGCTCACAGTAATGCTGACTACCAGGGTTAACCAGAAAGACCAAGCAGGCACAGACACATATACATTAACTGCATCCATTAAGAACTGGCTACCGACCCTTTGATTTGCAATTTGATTTTTTACAATTATGTTTTCCTGCTGAGAATGAATAGGATTCTCTGTCCACATCAGCAATTGCAACTCCCTGCACTTTCACTGTCATCTGTTACTACGTCGGAGGGAAGTCTGGATAAACTAGATACAATTTGAGAAGGATCCTCCATGAAATGAATGTAATATCCACATACTACTCTATGTCCTCTCAAATCTCAAATAATCTGTAATAGCTCTTTGACGCAATCCTCAAAGCTCTGTTAAACCATTTTGGAACACCACAAGCTATAATTTTAGAGTCTTTAAGACTTAAGAAAAACACATATTAAAGAAAATGAACATGACCAATAACAGAATAATGCACCTATTTTAATGAAAATGGATTACCTTAGACATGTTTAGGTATTTCCTCAAGTTGTCTAAATAACTCAGAAACCAAATTCTCCAATATTAACCTCCTGAGCCTAGCTTTCAGATAGAGCATACTTGTCTGGTGGAAAAGCACAATACTCCCTGACAGAGAGAGAGAGAGAGGGAGAGAGAGAGGATACTGTACCCAAACAGCCATGCTAATAAAGCACCTTTGAATTTGAGAGAGAGAGAGAGAGAGAAAGACCCACTGGTGATGGTAAACAGTGATGGTGGGCTCTCCATCTTCTCTCAAGTAAAGGAGGAGGTGTGACACCTTGGCTGTATGATGGCACCAGATGTACAGCCAGATCCCATTCACAGATGGGTCAGACATCTCCCTACCAACATGTGCCTCCATAGCTGCATTAGGTCAGCAGTCAATGACAGGTCAGCATGATGCGAACTTCTGGGTACTCAGATTAATGACAGGTAAGCTGTGGTTATCTCTGGTTATACTCCTATTTTTTCCTAGCCTCCAAAATGCTCATTGTTGATTATTTTGACATTATCACCCAGAGAGAAGAATTACTATTTTCTGATTGGCTGTAGGGTGGCTATTGATTCTGAATAACGGGACACCCTATTAAGTAGATCTGGTAAAAAAAAGTTTAATTACCGTTCCATATCAATGCTTATGAATGAACTACTGTATAACAACCGTAGTAGGACAACGGTTAAGCCTGGAAGCAGGATTCTCAACAATGGAATCAACTGTAAACAAGCTAACTGTCCACCGCTAGCACTATTGGGGCCAAATAAAGGGGAAGTGTCTGTCCACCACTAGCACTATTGGGGCCAAATAAAAGGGTAGTTTCTGTCCACCACTAGCACTATTGGGGCCAAATAAAGGGTAGTGTCTGTCCACCACTAGCACTATTGGGGCGAAATAAAGGGTAGTGTCTGTCCACTGCTAGCACTATTGTTACTGTTAGGGCCAAATAAAGGGTAGTGTCTAGATCAGATCCGCCGGACGGACAATGGACTCCGACCCACCAGAAACTACTTACTAAAGTTTATTTCAAACCTACAGATTCCCATACTTTACTCTAACACAGCTACCATCCAAAACACACATTCAAAGGCATAGTCAAATCACAAATCATCCGTTTCCATAGAATATCTTCACTTCACATAGACTTCACATCCACTGTTAATACCTATTCAAGGCTCTCCGCACCAGACATTATTCCAAACGTTTCCTCAGACTGATAGAAAAAACTACCTTGGCCAGTCTCCCTCCCACTCACCCTAACACCTCAGATCCCTACCACTTGCCCAAACCCAACCCTGACCCCAACCTGGATTCTAATCCTAACCTGGATTCGGTAACACTTTACAGAAAGGGTACATGAATTGTCATGAATTCATGCATGAATTAATTCATGATTTATGCATTACTTTATTCCTTTATATCGTATGAATCATCAGGAATTGACATGAGTTCATAGTCTGTCATTCATGACCTCATGCAAGAACAACACATCAACTAAAGCATTAGGTATGATGAGTACATCATTATGATTTATGCTTTTAAGTATGATCATCATGATTGCATGAATTTAAGGTTAATTGCTCATGAGTTCATCATGTCTGTGGCCCCTCAACTAAAGTGGTGAATAATGACATGTGTTTAAAGAACTACAAAGTTGTGTTCAAATCAGAATTTGAGCAGTGATGACCACATTTTTGTCAGAAAAAGAAATAATCATGCTTAATAAATCATAATTCATAATGCTGTGTCCACAGAACCTAATGCTTTAGTTGATGTGCTGTTCATGTATGAGGTCACGGATGACAAACTATGTCAATCCCTTATGATTCATGAAATATTAAGGAATTAATTAATACATAAAGCATGAATTAATGATAATTCATGTACCCTTACCGTAAAATGTTACTCTGGATTCTAATCCTAACCTCAACCCTGACCCCAACCCTAAACCTAACCCTTATCCTGACCCTAACCCTCAACCCCTTTTGCCTATAGTGTCCACCTTCTTACATAACACCAGACGGCTTCACCAGATTCTCAAACATAACTTAACCTACCTTCAACACACCCACTCACCTCTTAAACCCTACAGGCCCATCTCAGCATACAGGAAAAACAGGAACCTGAATGACCTCCTAGTTAGATCCACATTTTCCCGCAACCCACAACCATCCACCTCACCCTATTCCCGTTACTTTAAACCCTGCAAATACATTCTTAACCCCCATAACGTCCACTCAGCCCCTGCAGATCCACTCAGTCTAGCTGCAACCAATGCCATTTACTGTACATCATTACCTGTAAACAATGCCACCTCCAATATATTGGAGAAACCGGCAATACCATCCTTTCCCGGTTAAAACAGCACATCCAACATTACTCACAATAAACTTAATATACTGCTCAGAGAAATTAAGGGAACACTTCAATCATACACTGGATCAGTACTCTGACACTGTTTGGTTGTAAAATGTTTGAGGCGAGTGTTTTATTTTGCAAGAACTGTCAGACATTCTGTTAATGTAGTTTGAGAATGGAGAAATGGTGGAAGGTTTCAAAAAATGTGTTTTGTGGAAAACTGTAAGTGTTTCCTTAATTTTTTTAGCAGTATACTTACCTGGTACAGCATTTTCAAATCCATGACCTTACCTGCTTGAGCATCTGTGGTGTACAGGTAAATCCAGGCTGGTCCACTAGACAAATAGCCTGGAAAAGATTAAGGGTCTGGCCACGAATAATGAAAATGGCTTAACTCGAGGGGCGGCACCAAGCATGCATTTGAAAATCTCACTGCACGCAATTGGATCACACTACAACCAATGTTTACTAATGTAAACTGACTGATTCGTTGCAGCGCTGTCGTCATCTGTTTAGCTCACCTCATGGCCGGCCTATAGCAGATACACCGATGTGATTTGGTTCCTCGCGATGCAAGGGGTAAAAGTAACGTGCATCATTACTCATTGCCAGAGTGGAAAAGGAAAAGAGCGGAAACAGAATGGATCAGCAAATTAGCCACAAAAGTACCATTTCGTCTTAATGAAAAATAACATTTTAACATCAAGTTGTTCCTGAACCAATAAAGTTTTGTTTACTGATTTGTTGTATTGCTCCTCTCTTTTAGCCTTTTACTCTTTTAGTCTTTTATCACGTTTTTTTTACCTTATTTCAACCTGTAGCACATAACTCATTGGCAGGAGGATAGGGTTATTATGTCACCACCTAGTGGTGGTTTTAGCCACAAATCATTCCAAGAGTTCAGTTGTCAATAGGCAGAGTAGACAAACCCTTCTGCCTACGTTTGTGTCAAAAGGAAGCCACCTATTACCAACTGTGTATACTCTGATGGCTTGTAGCTTGTGTAAACATTAATGTTTTGGAATATGAGCACAAATTATTGTAGGAGCTTTATTTTACTCTTGGGACATTGTAAGACGGGTGAGAGCGCCTGTCCTGGCACAATCAACTTGTTCTTTTAAACCTGACTGAATGTTATGGAGGAGATTTAGGTTGTCATTTAGTTATTGATAATGTATTATCTGCCGCTCATTATGTAAGGGAAAATGGACGACACGGCGTTCGGTTTGCAGAAATAAATTTGAGGTTGTAAAACAGCATTTATCTCTGTGAACCGAACGCCGTGGAGTCGGTTATCCCACTTATTCCACTTGTGTTGGGTTCATTTCCTATTACTGATGAAACTCGAGAAATTAGAATATTGTGCAAAAGTTAATTTATTTCAGTAATTCAACTTAAAGGTGCAAACTAATACACTGCTCACAAAAAGTCAGGGATATTCGGCTTTTTGGGTGAAATTTCAGGATGAACCTAAAATCCACTATAACCTTTACAGTCATTTACAGTCAACATTCAATTTCACCCGAAAGCCAGATATCCCTAACATTTTGTGAGTATATTGGGTAACACTTTATTTTAATGTGTCGCTGTTACAGTGTACCTACCTAATTAGGTACAGTGGTACAACCTGTGTAACAACACGTACTATCAGGTACTATCATTGTACTTGCATTATGTATTTGTAGGTACCTACATATAGTTGTTACATTGTAATACTGAGTGCTTTTACAAAACTTTGCCAATTTGTCTAAATTTTCATCAGAGGCAAAGAGCTGACCTGAGACCTGCTGGATGGGGTAAATCTGGTCATGATAGATTTGATACACAAATCATTCTTAGCTCCAGTCAAGGCCTCATTTCACATGTTCTGTGTGGTGTAACAGCAGACATGTTTCAATACATCAATTACAGGATGCATGACATCATTGACAGGATGTATATAATATGTATGTACTTAACTGGTACACTTTATTTTAATGGGTTTATTCCACTGTATCAAAATAGTAATAAATGTGTACCAACACAGTTGATACATGTACTACAGTATGTAGGGTAATGGCTGACATGTTCCAAGACACCAATGACACAACATACATGTAATATGTAATTGTAAGTACTTAATTGGTACACTTCATTTTAATGGCTTTGTGCCACTGTATCAAAGAGCAATAAGTGTGTACCAACACAGTTGATATATGTACTATGTAGTGAATTAGTAGACCTGTTCTGTCATGAGCTCTCTCTCTGCCTGGTAACACGCGCTGATTGAAGCCTAACTAGCTCCACCTGTCCCTGCTCTGCTCTGCTCTAATTACTCTGCCAGCTGCGCTGCATTACCCACTAACCTCTCCCAGTATTTAAAGCCCTGTCTTTCAGCTCTCCTTTGTCAGATCGTCTGCAAAAGCCAGCACCAGTTACCTGCCTGTCTTGGAAAACGACTCTGACTCTTTGCCTGTGAACCCAGACCCGCTCGACTACTTCTTTGATCTCCAGCCCGGTAATCTTGACCTGCCTTCCGTCTCTTCTACTCTAATACAGCCTAGCCCTTGACTGTACTGCTGCTTCGTTTCAATTGCTGTTGTGTGTGTGTTTCCCCAGGACTTCCCGGATCATCCAGCTCCTGCCATTGCTGCTCGGCTATTGGGGGAACACACACACGCAGACTCTGGAACTCCGGGAACCCTGAAACCCTGTAACCCCCCAACCCTTAAATAAACTTTCTAACGTGGTGGCTTTTTGTGGTCCTCGTCCTGTTTGGTGTCTGACAGTGCGATCTGACCAAACATGGACCCAGCGCCGCGGTCGAACCAGCATGGAAACCGACGAACCAGAACCACCCACCGCCATGCAACGCCCTGGAAGAGACTGAGAGAGAGGCAAACCGCAACACTGCTGACACTGCCTCCTTACTTCAAGCTGCCTACCAACAGCTTCAGCAGTTCCAGCAGCAACAGCAACAACTTGCAATGATCATTCAACTTCTCACCAACCTTTCTCCTCTGCCTGCTCCCACCGGCCCAGCACCCGAGTCTCCTGCCCAGTCCACTGCTGCCGTGGCTGCGGAGCCCCAGAACCCAGGATCGGCAACCCAGAGCGGTTCAGCGGCGACCCACCCAGGTATGGGCGTTCCTGGACGAAGCTGCGCGTGTCCAGTTTACCCTGCAACCCAGGACTTTTTTGCCACTGAAGGGGCGAGGGTCGATTACGTGATCACTCACCTGACGGGCCGAGCCGACTCTGGGAACGGCGGAGTTGAGCCAGACCCCAGCATGTGCAACCTTCAACCTATTCGCAGAGGAGATGCTCAAGGTATTCGATTTGGAATCTACCACAGCCGAGGCATCTCGGGATCCTGATGAGTATTCGCCAAGGCAGAAGGACTGTTGCGGATTACTCCATTGACTTCGAACTGTGGCAAGTCGTAGCTCCTGGAACATGGAAGCATTGGTGGATGCCTTCCTCCACAGCCTGGCGGACTACATAAAGGACGAGCTGGTTTCCCATGATCAACCCCACTCTTGATGAAGCCATTGCTCTGCTGCTGTCGCATCGACCCGCAGGATCCAGGTCCGTCGTCGAGAGAGGGCGCCAGAGTCCATCCACCAACACCGCGGAGTGTCCCAACTGCCCTTCTGTCCACCTGCCACACCGTCTAGCCAGCCGGACCAGTCTGAACCGATGGAGTCGGGGCCTCCCTAACCCCTGCAGCGCCAGCGACGCATCACCTCAACTTATGCCTGTACTGTGGTGGTGATGGTCATCGAAGTCGCTACCTGTCCAGCAAAAGGCCGGAGCTCACCAGATGTAGGAGGAATCCGGATGAGCTCAATGAACATTCCGCCCTCCATCAGCCGTAAACCCCTCATCCAAGTCTGTCTTCACCTGTCTGATTCCACCCACACCCTGGCAGCCCTGGTGGACTCTGGCGCAGAAGCAAACATTATTGACACAGGACTTGCTCGTCAGCTGGGCTTGGAAAGCCATCGCTTGTCCTCCTGTTCCAGCCGGGCCCTGGGCGGTCACGTAATTGGCACAGTTACCAACATCACAGCCCCCCATCTCAATGATGGTGTCAGGAAACCACCGAGAGACCATCCGGCTTCCACCTGCTCAGCTCCCCAGGCCAACCCTAATCCTGGGCTACCCTTGGCTCCCGTCTCCACAATCCTCACCTCAATTGGGCCTCCGGAACTGTGAAAGAGTGGGGAAATGCCTGCCACCTGACCTGTTTAGTGCTGCTGCTCGCTGCCCTCGGCTCAGTACCCCCCAGCACTGCCCCCCCGACATTTCTAATGTCCCTGAATGTTACCATGGCCTCGAGAGGTGTTCAACAAGACCAAAGCCACATCTCTGCCCCCACACCGTTTTGCATCGACTGTGCCATTGATCTCCTCCCTGGGACTGCTCCACCCAAAGGTCACCTCTACTCACTATCCCTCCTGAAAGAAAAAAACTATGGAGGATTACATCAGGGACTCCCTGGCAGCTGGACTCATCCGCCCGTCTTTCCTCGCCAGCTGGTGCCGGGTTCTTCTTTGTGGGAAAGAAAGATGGTTCTCTTCGCCCTGCATTGATTATCGAGGTCTGAACGATGTCACAGTGAAGAACCGGTACCTCTGCCTTTACTCACCTCTGCTTTTGAGTTGCTCCAGGGATCCACTATTTTCACCAAACTGGACCTTAGAAATGCTTACCACCTAGTCCGAGTAAGGGAGGGTGACGAGTGGAAGACTGCATTCAACACCCACACCGGCCATTATGAGTACCTGGTAATGCCATTTGGCCTCTCCTGCGCCCCAGCCGGTATTCCAGGCGCTGGTGAATGATGTGCTGCGGGACATGCTGAATAAATTAGTCTTCGTGTACCTGGGCGACATCTTAATTTTCTCCAGAACTCTGTCCGAACACACTCGTCATGTCCAGCTGGTTCTTCAACGGCTCCTGGAGAACTCCCTCTATGTCAAAAGGAGAAATGCGAAGTTCCACGCTCAGACTGTGTCGTTCCTGGGATACATAGTCGCTGAAGGCAATATCCAGATGGACCCCCAAAGGTCTCGGCAGTTACCTCCTGGCCAGTTCGAGGGGAATAGGAAGAAGTTGCAGCAATTCCTGGTTTGCCAATTTTCACCGGAGATTCATCCGAACTACAGCTCTGTCGCCGCTCCCCTCACAGCTCTGACCAGCATCAAACACCCCTTTTCCTGGACCCCAGAGGCCAACACAGCCTTTTTCATACCCCTCAAGGCCCGGGTTCACCACTGCCCCATCCTCCAGATGCGGTTCAGACCCGGCAGTTCGTTGTCGAGGTGGATGCCTCAGACATGGGAGTGGGGCCATACTCTCTCAACGGGCAGAGGAGGACAACAAGTTGCACCCCTGTGCATTTTTCTCTCGCCGGCTTTTCACCTGCAGAGCGCAATTATGATGTTGGAGACCGCGAGCTGTTGGCAGTCAAGCTTGCCCTGGAGGAGTGGCGTCACTGGCTGGAGGGGTCCACAGTTCCGTTCCTGGTCTGGACCCGATCACAAAACCTCGAATACATCCCAACGCCAAACGTCTTAACCCCAGACAGTCCCGCTGGGCCTTGTTTTTCACCAGATTCAACTTCACCCTGTCATACCGCCCAGGTTCGGAACACCAAGCCGGACTCTCTCCGGCCAGTTTCATAAGGATGGCCCCTTCCCAGGAACCTGCATCAATTCTGCCCGATCCCTGCGTCGTAGCTGCCCTGACCTGGGATATCGAGGGAGGAAATTCAGGAGGCCCTCCGTGACCATCCCAGTCCCAGTGCATGCCCAGGCGGTCGTCTCTTTGTCCCAGAGAATTTGAGGTCCCGGGTCATACAGTGGGGACACAACTCCCTCCCTTGCCTGCCACCCCGGGCTCCGCCGCACCTGCCATCTCCTTGCCCAGCTTCTGGTGGTCTGCTTTGAGAAGGGATGTCCGAGAAGTCGATCCGTGCCTGCCCCACCTGCAATCAGAACAAGTCCTCCACTCGGCCCCCGCTGGTTTTACTCCAGCCCTTGCCTGTGCCCACACGCGACCCTGGTCCCACGTCTCCTTGGACTTTGTAACTGGCCTCCCACCATCAGGTGGGATGGACGGTCATTCTCACTGTGGTTGACGGTTCAGCAAGATGGCACACTTCATTCCCTCCCTAAACTGCCATCTGCCAGAGAGACTGCCCAGGCTGTTCTTGATCATGTCTTCCGTCTACACGGGCTCCCCAGGGATGTTGTCTCTGACCGAGGTCCGCAATTCACCTCCACATTCTGGAAGGAGTTCTGCTGTCTTCTAGGGGCCACAGTGAGTCTCACCTCTGGGTTCCACCCCAGTCCAATGGTCAATCGGCGGGCAAACCAGGAGCTGGAGAAGGCGGCTGCGGTGCATGGTTTCTCGCAAACCCCAGGCTTGGGCACAACAACTGGCGTGGATAGAGTATGCTCACAACTCCCTCACCTGCTCTGCCACTGGTATGTCACCTTTCCAGTGTGTGTATGGCTACCAGCCCCCCTGTTCCCCAGCCAGGAGGGAGATGTGTCCTGCCCGTCTGCCCTCGCCTATGCCCGCCGTTGCCGTCGTACCTGGTCACAAGCTCGTGCCACGCTACTCAAGTCAGCTGTCAGCTATGCCACTGGGGCTAACCGGGCCGAAGATCGCCGGCACCCGCCTACCGTGTTGGCCAGAAGGTGTGGCTGTCAGCCAAGGATCTCCCACTGCGGGTGGAATCGCGTAAACTGGCACCTCGATTCCTCGGCCCGTTCCTATCCAGAGGGTCATCAGCCCAACCGCAGTCCGGCTCCAGTTGCCAACCTCCATGAGGGTGCACCCTACTTTCCATGTTTGAAAGTCAAGCCCGGCCGCGATGAAAGCCCGCTGGTCCCGTGCGCTTCCTCCTCCTCCTCCTCGCCCTGGTTGACGGTGGGCTGGTGTACACCGTTCGACGCCTGCTTCGGTCCAGGCGGCAGGTAGGGGCCTCCAGTATCTCGTCGACTGGGAGGGCTATGGGCCTGAGGAGAGAACCTGGGTGCCAGCCAGTCGGATTGTGGACCCGGACACTCATCGCCCGACTTCCACCGTCTGCATCCTGATCAACCTGCAACCGTAGGGGGGCCGCCCCAGAGGGGTCCCTAACCGCCCTGCCCCCCCGGCTTCCTGTCCTGTGCCTGACCCTGACCCTGTCTCGGTACCTGTCCCGTCTTCTGTCCCACGACCCTCCAGCTCCCCTCCGAGGATGAGGATGTTCACTCGGACCTGGGAGGAATTCTAGCCCTCCACGGCTCCCCTCAGCCCTCCGGGTGGTGTCACTCTTGGGGACTTCTGGGGCCGTCCCTTAGGGGGGGGGGTTCTGTCATGAGCTCTCTCTCTGCCTGGTAACACGCGCTGATTGAAGCCTAACTAGCTCCACCTGTCCCTGCTCTGCTCTGCTCTAATTACTCTGCCAGCTGCGCTGCATTACCCACTAACCTCTCCCAGTATTTAAAGCCCTGTCTTTCAGCTCTCCTTTGTCAGATCGTCTGCAAACCCAGCACCAGTTACCTGCCTGTCTTGGAAAAACGACTCTGACTCTTTTGCCTGTGAACCCAGACCCGCTCGACTACTTCTTTGATCTCCAGCCCGGTAATCTTGACCTGCCTTCCGTCTCTCTTCTCTGAATACAGCCTAGCCCTTGACTGTACTGCTGCTTCGTTTCAATTGCTGTTGTGTGTGTGTTTCCCCCAGGACTTCCCGGATCATCCAGCTCCTGCCATTGCTGCTCGGCTATTGGGGAACACACACACGCAGACTCTTGGAACTCCCGGAACCCCTGAAACCCCTGTAACCCCCAACCCTTAAATAAACTTTCTAACGTGACGCTTTTGTGGTCCTCGTCCTGTTTGGTGTCTGACATGTTCAAAGACATCGAAGACACAACATACATGTCATATGTACATGTAAGTAATTAACTGGTACACTTAATAGGTTTATTCCACTGTATCAAAGAGTAACAAGGTTGTAGCAGCACAGGTTGGAGCTAAGAATGGTTTGTATATCAAATCTATCATGACCAGATTTACCCCATCCAGCAGGTCTCAGGTCAGCTCTTTGCCTCTGATGAAAATGTAGACAAATTGGTTTTATAAACAAATAGACAAATATGTTTTGTAAAAGCACTCAATATTACAATGTAACAACTATATGTAGGTACCCACAAATACATAATGCAAGTACAATGATAGTACCTGATAGTACATGTTGTTACACAGGTTGTACCACTGTACCTAATTAGGTAGGTACACTGTAACAGCGACACATTAAAATAAAGTGTTACCGTATATTGTATAGACTCATTACATGCGAAGCGAGATATTTCAAGCCTTTATTATGACCGCCCGGTAAAAGCCAAGTTTAGTTTAGTTTTTTTTTTTTTTTTTTTTTTTTTTTTCGCGATGCCCAAATTTCCGTCAATGATTCCGGGACACTGAAAGACCCGGGTACATTTAAACTTGGTGGGCATGTCACCCCATATGGATAGCATGGAACCATCGTTTTTCGTTTTGATCTGTAGCCCCCCCGCTGGACTGGACCCCCCGAAAGGAGGGTAGGGCAGACACAGTTTTCTGTGAATATCTCGAAAACCGTAAGGTTTAGGAGGACCACCTTTTTTTTTTTTTGTATGTTGATCTCGGGGGCCATGTCAGCCCATTCCATAACCACTCATTTCATGTATAGCGCCACCTAGTTAAACACAAAAAGTAAAGTAAAAATGAGGTGTTGTAATTGAAGGTATCTGTGACCTAACATAGTCAAAACTGCACGAAATTGGAAGTGTAGGATCATTATGACACCCTCTGTATGCACGCCAAGTTTTGTGGAATTCCGTTCATGGGGGCCACACAATAAATTAATTTATGTTACTATACACCAACTGGCCTGTAGGTGGCGGAGACAGTTTTCTGTGAATATCTCGAGAACCGTAGGGCCTAGGAGGTCCACCTTTTTTTTATGTATGTTGGTCTTAAGGGGGCATGTCAACCCATCCCATTACCACTTATTTCTTGTATAGCGCCACCTAGTTAAAAATTAAAAGCAAAAAAATTAGGTGTTTTCATCACAATATCTCTGGCTGACAAGGTCAAAACTGCACGAAATTAAAAAAGTGTAGGATCATTATGACACCCTCCGAATGCATGCCAAGTTTTGTGTACTTTCGTTCATGGGGGGCCTTACAATAAAATAATTTATGTGTACATTTAGTGACGTATACCAACAAGAAAGACCGGGGTACACAAAACTTGGTGGGCATGTACCCCACATGGATAGCATGGAACCGTCATTCTTTCGTTTTGATCTGTAGCCCCCCGGGCTGGACTGGACATCCTGAAAGGAGGGTAGGGGGCAGACAGTTCTCTGTGAATATCTTGAGAACTGTAGGGCCTAGGATGACCAATTTTTCCGTATGTTTGCCTCCAGGGGTCATGTTAGCCCATTCCATGCACACATGTGCATAAACAGATACACACGCACACACATACATTTACAGTAATCATCATTATGACACATACTCACACAGTAGACATATATACGCATGCATGCACATGCACAAACACACATACGCAGGCAAACACACAAGCACGCACACATACACACCCACACACACACCCCACACACATAAACATAAATTTGTACACGCACACATGCACACAATTCAAGAATTTTTCCGTCATCTACTCCCTGAATTTTTGGTCATTGATACCGGGACACCGAACCACCGGGTACATGAAATTTGGTGGGTATGTAGCCCCACTAGACTTTTACGGAAACATTTAATTTCGTCCCCCGCTGGGCCCCCTGAACCGCAAAAAAAAACAGTTTTTCCTAAATAAATACCTGAACCGTGGCACTGAGGATGAAGAATCTTTTATGGTATGTTGGTCTCAAGGGCCCACATCAACCTGGCTCATAATCACTCATGTGATTTGCACCCCCACCCCCCGGTAAAAAATGAAAATGCAATATTATTCTGCTTTAATCGCCCCTATCTTCAGTTAAGATGTTCAGAACTGCACCAAATTTTATGTGTATGATTGACCTGGCATTTTCTGGGGGTATGCCCAGTTTCGTAGAATTTCATCCATGGGGGGGTCTAATAAAATTAGGTTATGTGTACATTTAGTGACTGTACACTCATTGGCCTGTAAATGGCGGTGCACACATATACACATGCACACACACAGGCACCCACATACTATCGGTATTAGAACGGCCGATACATAATTACAAATTCAGTAGGATTAAAAGAAAGCCAAAATAAATATTCATCATCATCATGGCTGCATTTTCAGTATTGGCAGAAGTAGTCGTTTGTCCACTAGATGCGCGATCGTTGCAGTGAGGCGTAATTTTGTTGGAAGTTAAAAGTGGGTTGGAAAAAACAATGGACGCTTCCTACAAGGACTGTAATTTACCGCGAACATCTAATAAGGATAGGACGATGTTCACATGAAGTGTAATTCCCATTTCTTCTTGAAGCCGAAATAAATCTGAGGATGTTTATCGGACATGCTTGGTTTTACTGCAGGAATGCGTTAATCTTGTAATATCAATAAGGACCTAGGTAATGTTACCGTTAGCGTTGGTTGAGTGATGGAGGCATTTGATTGATTGCATTTGTAGAAAACTATAAATGCGGTTATACCAAGCAAATGTATAGCAGCACTGTTTGTATCTTTCGACTGTCATTTATTGCACGTGCTACAAAATCATTCTGTGCAATGGAAGATTTACCAACGTTACACCGGTCTGATACAGTTTTGCCTATACATGCGTGAGACTGAGACGCCTGTTTATTTTGTTTTAAGTGCGTGCAGGGTGTGAGAGGGGAATCGATGTGCTTTGATTACAGCTTGGTAGTTGTAGTCTGTGAAATTAAAAAGCACGTGTGTGTGAAGTATCCAAACAATGACACCTTCATTTCATTATGGCTGCTTTAGCAAAACACCTTAAGCTACTGTGTAGTGGGTCCCATTTAGAAGTGGCTACTTCATTCGCGCTTTCCTTGACTCATGGAGCTGCATGAATGTTATTACAACTTTTCGCCACGATATGACAGTTTAAGTCCGCTTGATACTGTAAGGCGTAAACCATTGGTTTCCAAAGGAGATTTTATTTGTGTCGCTAGCATAGCCTATTGACAATTTATGTTGTCAATAGGCCTACCTTATAATCCTACCTGTAGCTTAGGGAAGCTAACAGCTTTCTATTAGGATCTAGTTTGTTAGTTACCGTTTTGTCATAACTCCCTGATGCATTTTTGCATTTAGAATAGCCAGCGTGTATATCTCAATCGGAAAATTAAACAATATCGGGTGCCTATGGACTAGGCTGGGTGAACCCAGCCTGATCTGCCCGCTATTTATTTTTTGATGATTTCTTAAAAGATTGAGCTTGGTCTGATGAAAGCCAGACTAGCCATGGACCTCAGTTAAACAATGCAAGGGAACATGAATCAGCCTATATTTTGCACGAACAATAACGGACAAAAGCTCTTCAACTTTGGCCCGTTAAAATGTGTATGAACAGTCTAGCGACGCATTTCATCAAGGCCCATTTGGACATGTCAGTTATTTGCACCACTGGTTAGATGTAAAACAGCATTTCGTTTCAGACTAGGCTACTGTTACTTAATTTGTGCATTAACAATAACGTTTCAGACTACTGTTACTTAATTGGTGCATTGACAATAAAGTATTACATGAACTAAAGATGACTAAAATCTTATGTAGAAGAAGAAACATTCACAAAAAAATCCATCCATCCAAAATGACCTTTGTTTTTGATAGCTGTTGAAAACGACATGGAACTGACAGAGATGTTTTTGTTATATAAATACAAAAAAAAAAAAAAAACATTATGCTGATACCTTTTGCTTTTCCCAAATACAATGTAGCCTACAGGTGTAAGTGACCTTTCATCAATCCAGTTGCAATGGATGAACTGTGATGAACTGCCCTACTTGTGATTGTTTAGAGATTTTAAAGGTTTTATAACAATGCTACATCTTCTTTGGCTATTCTACAATCTATTCACCTTTTCAGCACCAGTAGGCTACTTTCTGTGCAGCCGCACACACACACTCAGGCATGCCAAACAAGCATACACAAAAGTTTCAAGAGTGGGGGATGGAGTAAAATATGGAGACAAATTGAAGTGTGATTTATTTTCGCGGAACGGATGTACAGGACTGAGCGGCGGTCATATTTTGTACCGCTATGCGGTACATCTAGTTTGTTATCATTTTGATGATTATGGCTTACAGCTTATGAAAACCCCAAATTCAAAATCTCAGAAATCAATAAAAAAAGGATTTTAAATACAGAAATGTCAGCCCACTGAAAAGTATAATCATACATATGTACTCAGTACTTGGTTTGGGCCCCTTTTGCATGCATTACTGCCTCAATGCGGCGTGGCATGGATGCTATCAGCCTGTGGCACCGCTGAGGTGTTATGGAAGACCAGGATGCTTCAGTAGCGGCCTTCAGCTCTTCTGCATTCGGTCTCATGTCTCTCATCTTTCTCTTGGCAATGCCCCATAGATTCTCCATGGGGTTCAGGTCAGGTGAGTTTGCTGGCTAATCAACCACAGTAATCCCATGGTCATTGAACCAGGTTTTGGTACTTTTGGCAGTGTGGTCAGGTGCCAAGTCCTGCGGAAATGAAGTCAGCATCTCCATAAAGCTTGCCTGCTAAAGGAAGCATGAAGTACTCTAAAATGTGCATTGACTCTGGACTTAATAAAGCACAGTGGACCAACACCAGCAGATGACATGGCTCCCCAAATCAACACAGACTGTGGAAACTTTACACTGGACCTCAAGCAACGTGAATTCTGTGTCTCTCCATTCTTCCCCCAGACTCTGGGACCTTGGTTTCCAAATTAAATGCTAAATTGGCTCTCATCAGAAAAGAGGACTTTGGACCACTGAGCAACAGACCAGTTCTTTTTATCTTTAGCCCAGGTAAGACGCTTCTGACGTTGATTGTTGTTCAGGAGTGGCTTGACAAGAGGAATATGACATTTGAAGCCCATGTCCAGGATTCATCTGTGTGTGGTGGCTCTTGATGTGCAACTCCAGCCTCAGTCCACTCCTTTTGAAGTTCCCCCACACTTTTGAATGGCCTTTTCCTGACAATCCTGCATCACCACTGCTGCTTGCGCACCTTTTTCTTCCACACTTTTCCCTTCCACTTAACTTTCTATTAATATGCTTTGTTACAACACTTTGAGAACATCCAACTTCTTTTGCAATTACCTTTTGAGGCTTTCCCACCTTAGTCCCTCTCTTGTAGAGCGTGTCAATGATGGTTTTCTGCACAACTGGCAGGTCAGCAGTCTTCCCCATGATTGTGAATTCTACTGAACCAGACTGAGAGGCCATTTAAACTGGCTCAGGAACCCTTTGCAGGTGTTTTGGATTAATTAGCTAATTCATTTTCTGAGATTTTGAATGTGGGGTTTTCATAAACCGTAAGAAACAATCATCAAAATTATAACAAATAAAGGCTTGAAATATCTGATTTGATATAGAACTTTGCATGTACAGTAATAAGTCTATATCATAATATATTAGTTTCACCTTTTAAGTTCAATTACTGAAATGAATGAACTTTTGCACAGTATTGTAATATTTTGAGTTTCACCTGTATAATTTAAATGTTTCAATCGCTAAAACTGTCTTGTTTGTAGAACTACTTCTTTCCGCCACATAACTAATTTCTCAACTTGAAGGACAAACTGTCATTACTAGTTCTAAATGGATGGTATATATGGCCAAAGGCAGTCATTAGTTTCATCTCTCCTGTTGTCATGCGGGCATATCTTAGGATTCTGATGAACCTTAGCTTGGACTGCCAAGCAACTAGCTAAAAGTCACCTCAGTCATATGCTACAATATTGTTATGTTCTAAACGTCTGTATTTCACAGCTCTGATGCAATGTGACAGTTAATTTAAACTTCATAACAAGTTCGGCGAATTAATATACAAGTGTGATACGGCCAAAAAACTGGAGCTACTTCATACAGTAGGTGTGCAAATAACATATGGTTATTACACGTTCTAAAGAATGCAAGACAATGGGAAATTCAACCAAGCAGTGGAATAAGTAAGGGATAACTAGGGCCGCCGAGGTGTCCTGTTATACGGAATTAATGGACGAGGGCGAGTGGCAAAGAACTCCCCGACACGCAGCGCCCGAGTCCATTAATTCCGTATAACTGGACACACCTCGAAGGCTGTTATCCCGCTTATTACCTGGTTGCCACTGTAAAGCAAAGGAAACACGTGGTTCCGTTTAAAAAGAAGCTCACTAGTTCAGCTTGTTGTACAACTTTCGTTGGCCCTATAACAGCGATAGCATGGACAGTTAGCTTGTTTACAGTTGATTCCATTGTTGTGAAGCCTGCCTCCAGGCTCAACCGTCGTCCTAGCGTTGTTATAGTAACCATTCATAAGCATTGATATGGAACAGCGATTAAACTTTTTTTTACCAGATCTACTTCATAGGTGTCCCATTATTCAGAATTAAAAGCCACCCGGCCAGCCAATCAGAAAAGAGTATTTCTTCTCTCCGGGTGATAACGGAAAATAAGTCCCAGGACCCCGATGCTCAACAGAGGACAATACATTGTCCCACTTATTATATGGCTACTTGATACCTTTACACTATGGGTCTATTCAAATTATTGCATAATTGTTTCTTGGCTTCCGCTGAGAAAACAAATAGTTTGCCACATAAATAGAACTTGACAATGTCCGGTGTTGTGTGGATGTTATAGAATAGAAATTCTCAGTTGCAAATGCTTGGTCTTTTCAGTGGTGATCTGATGGCTCCACCCGATTGTTCCAGGACATGAGTAAGTCAGAATGACCAACCCCAGGGACAAAACTAGAACTTAAAACAGAGGAATTGTACAGAGGGTTTAGTTTGTAAGTTCTGAGAATCCTGAAACCATTGTAGCTGATCAGAGCTAAAGAGACATGGATTTTGCTGTAGACATTTCTTTTTTTTGCGTAAGTTAGACTTGTTACTAAATTGCACATGCAATTTTATGAACCAGAATATGCAAAATATCCTCAGTAGTTACAGTGCTTTTGATTTTTTTGCATTTCATCCAATTCACAAGGGTTTTAATTTGATGGATTTTTGCATTTAATAAAAACAAGCTGTAAAAGTCCTCATTAAAATGACTTGGTAAAGCTTTCAAAAGTAAATACAATCTGAATAAGTAATTTTGATGTGCATTGTAATGAAAGCAAGTTATGTAAACTTGAACTGGGGTGATACTTGCAAGGATGAAAACAAAATAAAGAAATATGATCAGACAGCTCAGAGAGAATCACACTGAAATCTCTGACATTTTAACCGGGACAAAGATCATTGCTGACATTTGGAAGGTCTTAGGGGCCGACATGTAAGAGCAATGCCACTTGCGATGCTTTTGTTGGGAGGAAAGGTTGACTCCACTCCGAGCCATGTTCTTTATGAAACATGGCAGACGAGCTCCACCAGAAGCTCCATATATTGAGTCTTCATCCTTCCTAGGTATTACCTCCACTAGATTGACAGGTAGAGCACAGTGGTAGCAACAGCAGAACCAACCAAGGGGTTTATTTTCCAACGGAGGAAATGTACTGATCAAATGTATGTACTCATTCTTTTAAAGCTGATTACGGCCAAATCATTTGCTAAATAAATAAACAGCAGCAATGCTTGTTTCACTTGGTGGAATATTGTAAGTAATACACCATGCACCACTGTTAATAAGAAAAAGAGATAGTGGGTTGTCTGATTTGAGTAAAAGAGATATCATATCCTACTGCCTTTGTATAAACTTATTACCGAGTGTCAGCGCAGTGTATAATCCCCATGACCCCAATAAAGCAGTGTGTCACATTTTTAAATACTTTTTTTCCCCTCATCTCTTACTACAGACAGGGCCTGTTGCCATGCGATTGAAGCTTCGAAGTGCTGAAATATCACGGTGACGCGAAAGGGAAAGGACATCAGATCATTCTCTCATCTGACCTGGTTCTGCCAAATCCATGTAACATCGGGGTCAGATTTGAGTTTTCCAAGGTGAGTGGCTACATGGGATGTGACGTGCCCTCCTCGCTGCAATGTGAGTTTATGGGTGTGTTCCAAACGGGAGACAGCTGCCTACTGCCTCCCTCCCTACATAGAGAGCTGTCTCACTAGACATGACTTTGGATTAAATGCATCTTTTAAAAATGAGCGAGCACTCTAGAATCTTTGGTTAACACTCTGATGCGGCGTTAGCAAAGGCCTGACGTTAAACTAAATTAGCTTACGTAAGCTAGCAGGCTAACGGTATAAATTAGTTTCACGGGCCGGCAGATATATCAGACCAGACGCTATTAATGGTTACAACAATGGCATAATCAGATAGTAAATCGTTTATTTCTAATCTGTAATCTGCAAATCTAAGCAAAATAAGATCACACAAATGACATTTTAAACAGATTCAGCAGCCATTACCGATGTCATCCGCCATGTTTGTTTGCCTTTCACAGCTGTTTCAGACGTTGCCGCAAGGGATTATGGGTAGGAGGCAGCATGAAGTGTGCATCGATGCTGCCTTCAAAAATGACCGTTATTTGGGAATTCTAAGATATCTTAAAAGGCAGCAGAATTAGTTTTTTCGGTTTCGAACCGCACTTGCTGCCTTGCTCCCCAGTTAGATATCTTAAAAGGCAGCAACTTTACCCGTTTCGAACACACCCTATGTCATTGTCAGCCTCTCTGCACAGGTGAAGACAATGGGTGTGTTCGAAACGGGTAAAGTGATAATAATTAATAATTAGTGATAGTGATATAATTATGCCATTGTTGTAACCATTAATAGCGTCTGGTCTGATATATCTGCCAGCCGTAAAACTAATTTATACCGTTAGCCTGCTAGCTTACGTAAGATAATTTAGTTTAACGTCAGGCCTTTGCTAACGTCATACCGTAGTGTTAACCAAAGATTCTAGAGTGCTACGCTCATTTTTAAAAGATGCATTTAATCCAAAGTCATGTCTAGTGAGACAGCTCTCTATGTAGGGAGGGAGGCAATAGGCAGCTGTCTCCCGTTTGGAACACACCCAATGTGTTGAAGAGGGTGACGGGAAACCACCAGTGGAGGGGACACGCTGTGCTACACGTTCATTACAAGTGAGGTGCATGCTGGTAGGGAAAGGTGTGGATGCCCGCAAGGGGGTAGGTTTGGTCTCAACTTTGGTGGGGACACATCCCCAACTCCTGTTGTCACAATACCAACATTATTGTTTCAATACCAATATTAAGTGAAGAATCTCGATTTCGATACTTTTGCGATTTTTAAAAAAAATTTGATTTGGTTTGGGGGCCCCCACCACCTTGACGCCATCAGTAATATTGAATATTCTGTGATCATTCACATCAATGGCAATCATAGAATTTGATTGACCGTATTTAGTAATTTGAATAGCCTACATCATATTGATATTTAAATTATGAGGCTACACTTGTCTTTAATATCATCACATTTGCAGTGTGTAAGTCTAATTGAGTGCCTGTCACTTTAAGAAGAACATGAACGTGAATGAGCTTTCAGTCTCATGGTTTTAGGCTAGTGGAAAATAGTTTCGCAAAGTGCAAGGATATGTGGATTCAATTCATCATTTTGCTATGTCATTAGATAAAATACATTTTCAAAAACACTAACAAGTCAAAGAAAATCTTTCTGGGATGAGATCATAGAGATAGAGAGTCGCAATGTTCATTTCTATGAGTATGGAAATGCACCATAGTTTATCTTTTATTTCTTTGCATTATGCAGGCTACATTCACAAATACATTAGCCTACATAAACAGAATATAGGAACAGGAAAATGTCGGATCCGTTGATTATTGCGACTGCAAGATTGGTAGCCTAATTAACAGTCAGTGGCATGGTGACTTCTATTCTGTACTATATGCGACTGTCTGTGTGGCACACCCTTATTCAACATGACTCCTAACCTTGGTTGAAAGATTACAGAAGCTAGGTTTAGCTGTGACAATATAATAACAGTTAATGTTATTTTCCACAGTAAAATCCTTATTTGAAAGCCTGGTCACCAGTTGCCAGTTTATGTGGCTAGTTAGACTCTGCATAATGAAAAAGCTTTGAAAGTTCCTTTTCTTCATTGGTGGCAGCTTATCTACTAGGCACAAAAAGGGTCAAAATGTGCATGCTGAAGGGCAAAGGGATTAGTCAAATGTTTTACTGTCTGATCATATTTCTTTATTTTGTTTTCATCCTTGCAAGTATCACCCCAGTTCAAGTTTACATAACTTGCTTTCATTACAATGCACATCAAAATGACTTATTCAGATTGTATTTACTTTTGAAAGCTTTACCCAGTCATTTGGTTTTACACTGGCCTTTTTTGGGTTATGTATTGGTAGACATCCCTGATAACTTAGCCTATACCGACACACTCGCTCGCTTGTCTGCCAGTGTCACCACAAAGTGAAGTAGTCTATGCTTTGACGCTGTTGTGCGTGTCAGACAAACCCCCTTCGGTTTCAGCCAATCAAATGACGGTGTTTCTTTTACTGTCGTCCTGGCCGTCGGAATAGTCCAAATAGCACAAAAGAGTTCGCTAAAATATTGGTGGGGACAATTTTGTCATCTCAAAATATTCATTGGGACTAGTCCCTAGAGTCCCACCCTAAACCTACGTCCATGGATGCCCATGGATGGATCATTATGATATCATCGGCACTAGATGAGGAAAGTAGGCTAGAGGAAAGAAAACCTTGAGCAGCGCGCTCTCAAGCAAAGCAAGAGCAATGAATGAAAGAGCTACATTTTTTATAGACCAAGATGTCCTGGAGGGTATTCCAAGTACGTGGTAACTGAGTAATTGTGGATGCTAACTGCTTTAATGTCATTGTTGGAGATGCCTATGTAATCTCCAGAACATTATAGGCTTAGTTGGAGAACTTTAGTCGGTTGGTGGGAGATGCATGTGGTGGGTGTTAAAACATATCATGCTTGAATTTCCCCTTGGGGATCAATAAATTATCTATCTATCTATCTATCTATCTATCTATCTATCTATCTATCTATCTATCATGTGGTTGTAAAGCTAGCTTGACCTACTATTGCTACATCACTACCCATGACAGCTCCAGTGATATGTTCACATGTTCGCATCTTTGTTGTTGTTGTTGTTGTGTATTGTTAAGCATTGATATGATGATTGCAGTGCACCCTGTTCTGCGCTGTGCTGAGCATAATGCTAAATACTATGTTAAATGCCTGCATGTGAGTAGTTTCCACTGAGGGAGGTACCCATGCAGGAATTTAACATCTTATCCTGAATATAGCTAAAATAATCACCTTACAGCAATAAACGAGGGAATCATATCGAGAAGTCTAGTCTAGTCTGCAGATACAGACTAAATCAAGTCACTAAACGTCTCTGCGTATTTATTAACATGTAAAAGTGAGCAATGTATGAAACACAACCATACACACACGCAAGAACATGTAGCCTACATACACACCCAGGAGCACTACGCACATACACACCCAGGAGCACTGCGCACATAAACAGATGCAGATGTACAATGTACACTCTCACAAACAAACAAACAAACACTTAGATGAACTCACACCCATACCCACCCCCACACACACATACGCATACGCACACTCAAAATAAGCAACATTCTCAATCGAAATAAGCATGCAAGGTTGAAAAGGGCCCTTTGGAGTCTAAGCCACCCACTGCACAGCCCACTCTTGCTTTTCTGCCTCCGCTTTGAAAGTGTCCTCCAAGGACTGTGCAAATGGCGACTGGAGGAAGACCAAAGGCAGACAGTCCTCCTTCTCTCCCCTGCCGCAGATGCGCCGAAACGATCACGGTCCTCTGTGATCAGGAGGTGATAATAAGCAGAATTGCTGTCACATTTGCAAGGGGCTTCCTCTTGTTGTTTTTTTCGGGGGGGGAGGGTTTTTTCCCTCCAAAGCAATGCTTATCTCTGACACGTAATGAAGCAAGTCACTTGTCTGCATAATGAGCATCTGTTTCACCCGTCAAGGACAAAGAGTTAAATTAGGTCTTCTCCATCGTCCTCTCTCTTTTCCGTCTTCGCCAGGCATCGAAAGTTGTGTAAACAACTTGATCAAGCATTCCCACACCTCCGCAGCACACAGCCTGACCCGAGAGAGGGTGACCTTGGATGGGTATTGATTGGCCTCTGGATGAGCTCCACTTGGGGACTGGTCTATTTCCAGATACAGTATCTGCATATGATGTGCAGTTGTATGTGCTGGCTGCTGAGTTCTGGTACTGCAGGGGATGGCTCCGGGTGAGGAGGCTATCTCCTCACATCCTTTACTTTCACTAGGAGTTTGAAAATCCAACTCACTGAACTCTTAACTCAGATATATCATTTACATCGCTGTCTTCCCTTGTCACCATGAAAACAAATCTGATAGCTAGACATCTCACTCACAATGCACCATAATGAAGCTGTGAAGCCGAATGGACATTAGACTCATATGATATGTGCATAAAAATAGTTTGTTGAACATTAGCTCTTTAAAGAGGAGCGTTTTCTGTTCTGGTGCAAGGTTATCGATACAGCTCAACAGACAATGAAAGTACAGCCCTTCCTTCAATGCTTGCAGAATGTCTGGAAGAGTGTTTTGCCAAGTCCGAGCAATATTGTTTGTCTCCAAGAGTCAGCACTGTGAGAAGTAATTGGCTGAATTTCACCAAAAGTGTATTGGATTTGAATCACAGGCTGCATCTTCAACCCTGATTAGAGAGCAATTGAGGTTAATAAATACCAGCAGAACCATTACATATGTACCAGCAATGATCACCAATGGCACAACCACCTTGGGAAAAAAAATTAGTGTATGTTGTTGCCTGCAGGAATGTATTGAGGACTGGGAGCCCATACTGTAGATAATCAGCTGTCCTATGGCGAGTGGATTTATAGAGAGGGAGGACAGTTGAAGATAAGAGATTAGAGATAGCACACTGGCCCCAGCAGAGCCATTCCATTCAGCAGTATACTGTAGCAGCGCCAAGGTCAAGGATGGGAACCCAGTCAAGGGACGTGGTGGAGAACTTTCAGTGAGATGCGGTGCACACCGAGTATGATCAGACGAGAGTAGGATGCAAAAACAAAAATAATAGGGATAGACAAACAAACAAACAAATGAAATAATTATTTATAACGAGTTAAAATATTAACTTGATCAGGCAGATAGACAAGGGACAGTGAAATAAGAAAGTTCTTTCTGAAGAATGAAAGACAGGAGTGAATGAATGAATTTGGGGGGGGGTGAGATGCTTTGGGGTGACTTCCATAGAAGGAGAGAAAGAAGGAGTGGGAGGGAGGGAGGGAGGGAGAGGGTTGTTGAGAAAGAGAGAGGGAGAAAGAGAGAGTGATCTTGTGAGAAGAGAGTGAGTGAAAGGAAAAGTTGCGAGCATCGACTGTAACGGTTGCGGCCATGGTTGAAAGAGATGAGGAGGAGGCTGGTGGTCCCTCAGGAGCCTGTAAGGGGGTCTGAGACACAACAACAGAGATGCTTCTCAAACACTCAATCCGCATAAGTCCACAGAGGCCTCGTGAGCAAGACTCGAAAGAGCCGTGGAAAACAAAAGCAGATGTTTCATTGCTTTAACCAATTTATTGCTCCTCTTAAAAATGAGGGCAGGCTATTTTCTGTTATTGTGTTTCAGTTCAGTGATACAACTAATTAAATTAATGGTCAGTAATACAAATGATCTACTGAAACGAGGACAATTTGCATGCTTTTTTTGTGCTCAAATTTAGGTTTGATATCGTTATTCATGGATTGTTGCTTTCTAAATGATGTAACACACAACCCTCTGTAATTCACAAGACAAAAGCTCAAGATAAAAAGACAACACTCTGAGATAATAGCTGATAATTATTATCATAGCAGGAAAAAAATTAGCAAACTTCCTGAGGTTATGCTGCAAATGCAATTGGTCTATTTTAAGGGTTCTTTGTAATGACTGTAGACCTTCACTGTTATTCATTTTAAAGAGAACACAATACTTCTTAGACCAAACTGGTGCAAGACTACAAGACAAAGAGCCCTGATTTCAACGTTTAAAGTCTTTTCTCACACACAAATCCGAGACAAATTTAATAAGTGTAGATGGACTAGTTCTACTTTTATTTTTGCAATCTTCTGGAGGAACAAACAGCAGAGAACCTTTTTTTTCCTGGTCAGCCTGGAGAAAAATGATCTTCCGAGGAGTGATAAACATTTAGAGCATTCTTTCCGCATCAGTGCCTGCCGCTGTTTCTGGAGCTGATGCCAAATGATCCTTGCTGTGTGTGCTGGTTCCTCCATTACATTTTTACACCATGCATCAACAAGCCAACAACAGCCACAACAAAAGCATCAAGAAGAGCACATTTGCAACGGAGCAAAGTTAATTGCTACCAAAAGCATCTCTTATTGTTTGTTCATTTTGATGCGGTTTAAATGCTAATAATCACTTGGGGTGTCTGAGGTAATGTGGTAAATGCCAATAATCCTGGCTTGCAGCACAAACTGCTTAGCACCCTGCTGCAGTCCTTTCTCGTTCCCCCTTGCGTGGAGCCGTCAACAAGCTGAAGGATGGGATGCGTTGGAGTGTGTGTGTGTGTGTGTGTGTGTGTGTGTGTGTGTGTGGGGGTGCGTGTGTGTGTGTGTGTTTGTGGGGTGGCACACTGGCATTCCAAAGTAGGACTTTTAATTGCTCTCCACTCACATCCCCCATGTGGCCGTGGTGGAGTCCATCTGATGCGTGCTAGTCGCACATTCATTTATATTTCCTATCAAACACATCAAGCCTCTCTGTCGTTGATGGGATTTGAAAAGTAAGGGCTATAATTAAGAATTATTCAAAGAGCCGCAGATTGTTTACTTGTGATGTTTGACAGCGACACATGACGCGTCCTCTCTCCCGCCCTGTTGTGAATCGGCATCCTTTACCACTCTGCTTTGGCACTTTGAGTGCAGTCATTTCTCAAGCACCACTTTGTCCAGCTGTGGAAAGTCTTATACGGCAATGTGAGTGCGAGACAGAGAGAAAAGTAGTTCTACCAGAAAGACTCAGTAGACAGAATAGAATCAGTTAACAATTTAATTAGTAAAGGAACGGCTTGGATGCAAGCATAATAGAGTCCTGAATAGGTAACAGTCTTTGGCGTATCCAAAATTGGCGTTTCTCGGATCCATCCAGCGATGAGCGGATCTCGTCTCCTGCCGATGGATGAAGGCAGGGGCGGGGAGCCTACCCCCAAAAGGATGAGTGATGCCCGCCAGGGCGGTGACTCAGTAATCTGGTTCTGAGAGGAGCAGACATTAGTATACATACAAGATGAATTAAACAGCATGACTGGGCCTGGGTGAAGACGTTGTGCCAGGACGCCGACAGAATTTTAAAGTAGCTAGGTGTTAACCATAAACCTAGGGTTGTAGTGGGGCCCGCAGCATGCTTTTCGCTTTTAGTGGGATTTAGAAGCTTGACGAGCTGGGCAACCAGCGTCTAGGGCAACCTAGACCAATCGGCGCGTCGGGCAACCGGCGCCCAGGGCAACCTGGACCATAAGCACTTCACGATCTGGGCGCCCAGTGACTAGCAAGCTAGTACATCGTGGACGAGCCAGGCCACCGCATCCAGAGCAACCTGGACTTTAGTGCTTATGCGAAGCTGGGCAACCAGCGTCTAGGGCAACCTAGACCACGAGACGTGCCGGGCTACCGGCGTCCAAGGCAACCTGGACCATTAGCTGGGCAACCAGCGCCTAGGGCAACCTAGACCAACGGACGGCCGGGCGACCGCATCCAGGGCAACCTGGACCGAACTGGCAACCAGCGCCTAGGGCAACCTAGACGAGCGCCACGAGCCGGGCAACCGGGCGCACGACGCCGACCTGAACCATGAGCTGGGCAACCAGCCGCCTAGGGCAACCTAGACAGACATGACGGCCGGCAACCGCATCCAGGGCCACCTGGACCAAACTGGGCAACCAGCGCCTAGGGCAACCTAGACGAAGGCCATGAGCCGGGCAACCGGGCGCCCAAGGCAACCTGGACAGTGAGCTGGGCAACCAGCGCCTAGGGCAACCTAGACCAACGGACGGGCGGGCGACCGCATCCAGGGCAACCTGGACCGAACTGGCAACCAGCCGCCTAGGGAAACCTAGACGAAGCGCCACGAGCCGGGCAACCGGGCGTGCGGTGCGACCTGAACCATGAGCTGGTCAACCAGCGTCTAGGGCAACCTAGACCGATGTGATGGCCGGGTGACCGGCATCCAGGGCAACCTGGACCAAACTGGGCAACCAGTGTCTAGGGCAACCTAGATGTGCATCACGAGCGGGCGACGGGCAGAAGTGACCTGAACCATAAGCCGCCGAACGAAGCTGGGCAACCAGTGAAAAGGGCAACATGCCCATGGCTGAGACTAAATCACCACAAGCTACCGGGCATGCTGGGCCCCAATATGTTTCAGCGATTAGTGCAAGGCGAATGCCAGAATTTAACCACCGCCACCAGGATTTGTGAAGGTAAAATGAGGTACCCGAGTTAACATGGGAGAGCAACTTCTGAGCATCGAAAATGTCAAGAGGAGTTAGTTTGATGCATCCTGATGGATGACGTGGATAGCCCTTTTTGGCCGGCAGACTTGGCTGCGCCGATGCGGAATGAGAGAGAGGTGAACCTCTTTGAAGAGAGGTTACATTTAAGCAGCACGTTAGCTAGATGGCTGCTGAAAATCAGGTAAAGTGTGAGCCGTAGTTTAAGGTAGTGAACGGGGACCAGGGAAGCAAAACATGGTTAGGGTTAAAAGGTTAAACATAATGTACTCAGGATCAATGCAGGGGAATAGAGCTTGTGGTTGCAGATGCTTGGGACCGGAGCAATGAGTTAGTTGATATGGGTGCTTGAGTATATTTACATCGAAGTCATGTGGTTTAATATTTAGGATAGATAAGCATTATGACTAGTTTTGTAGAAGACTAGTGCTTGTGAAGCCAGATGTGTGTTCTGGTTCGATAGCTCACCTGCAGCAGCTAGAGTGAGATGAATACATTGAGCTGCAGACCCAAGGCCAAGATGGATGCGTGTGCTACGCCTTAGCACCTGCTCTTGGAAAGCCCCCCAAAATAAGATGAGCAGCATCAGTAATGCGAGGGAAGCATGACCTTGCGAGGTAGACAAAGGACTTCAGGACAATTCATGCCTGTATATGACAGGAGGAAGAACATGTGTAACTGAAATATGACGAGACAACAAACAGATGAGTGCTGGGGTACCACCATGGTGCTTATGCATCTCAGAGTGCAAAGAAGCTCTGAGAATGACTTAACGCGAGCTCGCTATACCAGCTGCACCACTGTGGCAGGATAGGACAGTTTAGAACTGGCTGCTGGAGAGACAATGAGTAAAGGTAGCAATGAGGAGAGAATAAGCAATACATATCGCCCAACTGGATGCAGAAATTATATTAGTCATGCGCCAGCACTGGCCCCTGAGTGAGTGGAGGGGTGTGCATTCACGTGACATTCCATGTGGCCAGGACATTTTTAATCAAAGCGACTGAGAATGTACCCTGGGAATCCAGAGTTCTCACGGAAGCGTTTGCTCAGGGAGAAACTCAAGTCTGGCAAGGAGTATGATGCACGTAACTTTTGCCCCTTGCATCGCGGGGAACCAATATCTGTGTAGCTGGTATAACGGGCCAGAGGCGATCTAAACAGACGACAGACGTTGTGTCATCCAATTGCGTCGAAGTCCGGGATCAGGCAGTTAACATTGACCGTATAGCGGTATCCTGAACCATGAGCTGGGCAACCAGCGTCCAGGGCAACCTAGACAGACATGATGGCCGGCAACCGGCATCCAGGGCCACCTGGACCAACTGGGCAACCTAGACGAGCGTCATGAGCCGGGCAACCGGCGACCAAGGCAACCTGGACAGTGAGCCTGGCAACCAGCATCTAGGGCAACCTAGACCAACGTGACAGCAAACAGGTTAAAGCTAAAACAATTCTCCCACAATGCCAGTGCAATTAAAACAATTTAGAAGGTAGAGCGCAATAACGAAAAAGTGCATCAGTGAGTTTTACACAGACAAGAGTTAGTTCTAGACAGGTGATAAGTGCTGGGATTAGGAAGGCTAGTTTTAAGCCCGGCTACAAGAGGAGATATCCTCGAAAAGCTTGGCCTTCGGGAGATTTGTGAAGACGGAGGGATGACCCCTCCAGTATGAACTGGAAACATGATCCACACGCTTATGCATTGATTCCGTGAACCGCACCGCCATCCCTGTAAGAAAGTAGATGTTAGTGTGATATGTGGAACTGCTTCTCCATTGACTAACTGCATCCCTCAACGGAAGAGGGATGATGCACCTGCAGGGGTTAGCAAATTAAAGATTGGGAGGAGAATGTAAAAGGAACTTGCACGCCCCTCCCTGGCGCCGATCACTTCGGTGAGCATATCTGCCAAAACAAAACAGCCAAGGCAAAATAGGAGAATGGAAATTAGAGTACACATTATGCAGAGGCTCCTGCTAAAACGGCAATTCGAAGTCAGCAATCAATGTGACTGATGGCGTGACTAGATGGGCTGAAATCACAGACACGCAGAGACCCGTTGTGTCTAAAGAGAGTGCATGAAGGGCGCCGGGCGTTGGCCTGAAGGAGACTTGAGTCTGCCAGTGATGATGGACCGCCCGCTTGACCTGCGAAGGAAGGAGTGGTTAGACAGGCTTACATGTAGCATCGCCATCGGGTAAAACAACCAGCCAACGGCTACGCTTGGTAGTCGTGGATCAACGAACTTCCAGCATAGGCCACCACTTAAACCACAACTAGCTTAAATGTAAAATTGCCGACATAATCATGAACAGCCGGTAATCATTAACACCAATATATGGAGTGCTGAAGCACCCACTGGTGGGCAGTGAGCAAAGTAGATATACTTAAGTAGATAGTACAAAGTAGATAGTGAGCAATAGGAACCCTAGGAACCCAATACACGATATGGAATCAGAAAATACATTTTTAAACATACAAAAGACACTAGAAGGATATGTTACATACACAAATGACACAGCTTCTTAATTAAAAGCTCAACCATGTGGGCATGAGCCCACACTGTGGTGTCAGCTCATGAACACTGACATAATAATGGGCATTGAAAAGAAAAACACCTATTATTGCCTAGATAATAGCTTGTGTGACATACTGGCAATTGATGACCATGGGTCGGGCGCGTCGCCATTTTGGTTCGAGCTTTGGTGTAAGACCCCCAAAATTGAGAACTCCAGATAGCCGAGAACGCCGGGGACGCCACGGCATACCTGGGACATGACAGATCCGCGGTAGCTGAGAGTAGTTTGAGCAACGGCAAGTGCATGCAGAGAATCACCCGAGGAAGGCCGTGTAGACTTCCTACCAGAAGGTATGGGACGCAATCCCAGATGACTAAATGAATGCAACGATGAACTGGCTTCCCACAGCCATGCACAAGGAGTGATACCTGAACCGAAGGTCCAGCAGACGAGTAGCCTAGCCTAAAGCCTATGCAGCCCAACGAGCAGCGCAGGCAAATTAAGAGGCTACACAAAAAAGACAACTGGTTTGACGACGCTCAACCAAGGTAGACATCGAGATAACCACAGTGAGTGTAGAACATCAATTAAACAGGTCTTAATACAGGGTTGGGTTCAACGGCAGCGTGGTGCAGGCCAGCAATTTACAGCACAAATCGCAAGGATTATAAAATCAGCAGGAATTATGTAAGGAGGCTGAAGTGAAAGTTAAACCGTGGTCAGACAAGTCAGTTTGTTTGCTGCCCGCCGAATATCGCTGGCAAGCAGGTTGCATGACTGTGGGTAGAGTGTAGCCCAGCCTCGAGGAGCTTGGGAAGAGAGAGCACCATAACCTTATCAACCAGACGCTGAAGCTTGAGAAATTGTTGCCGAACGACATGGGCCTGCAACAGAGTTGCGCGAGGACGGCAACCGGCAGTAGGTTATTATCGGAATTGAAGGCTGCAACAGCGTGAGCGTGACTGGCTGGATATGCAGAGATTAGCGATGAAGCCGACATGCAGTGGCCCTGACTGAAGGGACTACAGGTCTGAACAACAGCAAGCAAACAAGCTGTAGGATTGTAACAAGTAACGCCACTGAGGGCAGAAGGGGCTAATGTAAAAATGCAGAGAGCCCAGGTCCACGCCGAAGCCTGAGCTAGGACGCCAAAGTCAGCGCGTACTGAGAAGCAGAAGCAGTGTTAGGTGGTAACGATTTAAAGAGCCCACTGAATTCTATAGGCTAGCTGATTGAATGAGTGAATGATCAGATTGCAGGGCTTTCCGAAAGTAGGCAAAGCTAAGATTGGCTCCGTGTAAGCATGGGAGGAGTAAGTTACACTACGAGTCTTCCTAGTAGAACTTTCGCTGAAGCTATCATGGAGAGAGAGAGAGGGCGAGAGGGAGTGAGAAAGAGAGAGAATTAGAAAGAGAATCAATTGAGACCAGGAGTAGATTTTCTTGAGAAATTGGGAAGTTTTATGGCAGAACTTGTGGTGGTGGTGGAGGTGAGGGTGTAGAGATTAAGATGATGAGGTCGAGGGGTGCTGTCAGCCAGACTCTGAGGCTCGTGACACTGACACTGGGGAGTCTGAATCATCCCAGGAGGCCTTCAAACAGGAAGTCTCAGCTGCAAGGCTTTTAGAAAACGTGAAGCTCCAACAAGCATGAATGGACTGTGGAATGCCTTGTGTGTACGTAGTGACCCTCAGGTCAAGGAGAGAGTGTATGTACCCTCAGGTCAAGGAGAGAGTGTATGTACGTAGCCACCTTCAGGTCAAGGAGAGAGTGTATGCACTGCAAAAACTGCTTATCTAACAAAATCTAACCAAGTGTTATAAATCTTATATCAACATAAAAAAAAAATAGTTGGTATTGTTTTCAGTATAAAGAGACTTACCTAGTGCTTGTGAAATCATTTGACTTAATTTAAAAAAAAAAAGACTTATTTTAAGACATCTCATCTTGAAAACAAACAAATTTGTCTGCCAGTGCGTTAAGCAAATTTGTCCTAAAAACAAGCAAATTTGTCTGCCAGTGCGTTGAGCAAATTTGTCTTGATTAGACTCCTTAAAATAAGTTAAAGTCTTTTAAATTAAGTCAAAATGATCTTTTTGAGAGGGCGCTAGGTAAGTCTTTTCATACTAAAAACAATACCAAATAGATTTTTTAATCTTAGTATAAGATCAATAACACTTGGTTAGAATTCATTTTTTGCAGTGTGTACCCTCAGGTCAAGGAGAGAGTGTACGTACCCCCCTCAGGTCAAGGAGAGAGTTTATGTACCCTCAGGTCAAGCAGAGAGTTTATGTACATAGCTACCCTCAGGTCAAGAATAGAGTGTATGTACACAGCAACCCTCAGGTCAAGGAGAGAGTGTCTTCATCGAGCGCTCACAGCTTCAGGGTTAGACATGACGATGCTTTTTTCATGAATTTCAAGGTGAAAACATTTTTCTCTTTTACAGTTTTTCTGTTTTACACAATTCAAGGCTGTTGTAAACAGCACCAACATGACACATGTCTACGAAGCTCTTAATGTTGCGGGCTCCCTGAGCTTCATTTAGGGATCACTTTATCACACTTACTCTCTGAGGCACCTGTTGTTAAGTGGTTTCCACACAGCAAGTGTAATAAAACCATCTGCCCCATGATCTGTTGGCTGCACACTGTTCTAACTCAGCGGCATTAGACAGCACCTTGTTGCGTCTTCCGCCGTTAGGAGACATATCGGGCGCGGGTCCTCTGGATGCATTGTAATTACCGCCAGCTTGAGTGACATCTCCGTGAAATGAACAGGATTTCACAGCCGCGGCGTAATCGTAAATCACGTTTAAAAAAACACCTCGGCGGTGTCACACTCCAAAGCAGGATTCCTATTATTCGAGTGAGGCACGCAAATAAACATGACACGAGAGCCTGCCAACGGTGTCCGTGGACTCATAAATGGCAGTAGGCGAAAGTGATGTGTAAGGTAATGCAGAGTTTTAAGGTGTGGGACTTCTGATATGCTGTGACGCCCCAGAGGTACTCTAACACAGCCACCTTGTCAAGCAAATATGAAATATGTTGTATAAAATGCAAATGACACCATTTCCTGCCAGTGTTTCTGACAGCCATTAGAATATGATTACCCTTATGCCCTAATTGTTGTGGATCAGTCGATGTTGTAGCCAACAAAACATCCACAGAAGCTTTTAAGGTATTCAGTGCAGGCGCTATTTTCATGAGAAGGAGAACCTCACTGGCACCTGAAACCAGTTTTGCAGAGGTTTCTCAAATCTGCTTGTTCTATGAAAACAAAGGCCATAATTAGTGTGTGTGTGTGTGTGTGTGTGTGTGTGTGTGTGTGTGTGTGTGTGTGTGTGTGTCAAACACAAGGAACAGCAAAGCGAAGCGAGAAGCTCAAATTCTACAAACAGGTTGACTGACCTGTCATGTGTGGGCCGTAGTCAGTGGGATGGGCCTTTGTTGCTAATTTCCTGCATGAGGATTTATCTATTTAGGGCAGGGAGCTTCTGTAAGATTTACACTATGCCTGCTCTGTGGTATCTTACTCCAGAGTATGATGGCAAAGAACAAAGAGACCAAAAATCCTTTAAATATCTCATTGACCCCCCAATCACACACACGCACACACACAGTTTTCTCTCTCTCTCTCTCTCTCTCTCTCATCCCACTCAATAAACTCTGCTGAATTGGCAATGATGAGTAATAACAGAAGGATTTAATTAGGTTATTACTCCAGCAGTGGCTCTCCGTCGTGTGGAGATAGAGGGGCTGATACCGAGTGGGCTGATGAATTGCCAGAGAAATGAGTGGAGGGGGAAAAAAAACCTGAATGAAAATATACACAGGAAAAAAGAGAAGAGAAGAAGAGAATAATTGCAATCTCTCTACACTCACTCTATGATGAGCGAGAGAATCAGGGAAAAGAATCATCAGAGGCTCCTCGCTAAAAGTGAATAAATGCATAAACAAACCAACAAATACACACACGCACACACACACACAAAGAAAAGAGAGAAGTGGAGTTCAGTGGGATGCAGTGGTTTCCTCCCGCAGGCATATGGACAGGAGGTCATGAGTCACATGCTAATTGCGGGAGGAACACGTGTACAGCTGCCTGCTCCTCATGGCACTCTTGCTCATCTCCCCCTCGCTAAGTAATGCTGTACAGTCACTTGACCTGCCACGTTGCATAATCACCATCGGTCTGAGTCTGGGAAAGAGAGAGAGAGAGGAGAGAAAAACAATACCAAGAAAGAACAGATGAGGAGCGAGAAAGAGGAAGGGATAGAGGAGATGGAGAAAGATAAGGGAGAGAGAGGGAGGGAGAAAGTAAGAGTGCTGCATGTACACTAAGAGTGTGCTGAGGTGTATAAATAGCAAGATGAGCTGGGAGTGACTGTGTGTGTGTGTGTGTGTGTTTTCTCTCTCCATTGTTTGTTTGAGCTCCAATCACCTATTACCTCCTTACAGCACATCAAGCAGCCGTGGCGCCCCGTGCCCCTCAGCGCACCAGCCCTGGAGTGGAGCTGAAGTAGCCGCGCTAACGAGCCGCGCAGCGACACACACTTTGTTGTTACATCAAACAGCATTTCTCCTCAGCCCAATCGAATCGAGTCAAACGAGCGCGCCGGCATCCGCTGACGGAAATCCCTTTAATTGTGCACACGCATCTCCAGTCAGGAAACCTGACCCTCCGCCACAAAGGCGCTCTGAGGATAAGGCACTGAAGACACACTTTTCGTGCGTGCTTTTCTTATACAATTCAAATCAATAAGGTGTCTTGCCATCACGTAGTTCAGTTATATATTTATACATACGTCTTATACAGTATTTGGTTATTTGAAAAGTGGAACTACAAGACATTGATAAAGGCATGACAGCATAGCAACACTGGTACTTTGAGTCTGCAGAAAATGAATTGTCAGCTGAATGATTGGTCTGCTATTGGTTCAATTTGTCATTTTTATCATGCAGGCCAGGGTCAGCATGGCTGACAGTAAATAAATGGGTTATCTCTGTACAAACCCGCAGTTTGCCAGCTGCCAAGCTGTGAGGAAACCCACATGAGCTACATGTCCTTAAACAGCTCTCTGAAGCACATCTATCCTCCGGGCATTTGGGTTTCATCAAATTTACTCCCACACACTGCTTTTATGTGAATGTTCGCCAAAAAAAAAACCTATAGAGCTCCCCTGACACAGTATGGAAGATGTGGAAAAATGGCTCAAACATCTGAATTTTTTTTTTTTTTTTTTTTTTTTTTTGGGAGGCAGCCATTTTGTGACTTGGTCCTGGAACCCGAAGGCTCCCAAATGGTATTTATGATCTCATGTTCCGCCAGGGAGAACCGTGACAGGAGAGTGCAGCCGTGGAGCTTGTTTGGTTGGGCGAGGCCTGTGTAGTGGAGGCCTTCGTAACCTTGTCACCTAATCCATTACGAGGAAAGGCCCTGGCCTGCCAGTATATTACCCATGCTATTAGAGTTCCCTGGAGGACATGCTAGGTTAGTACGCTTTAGTGGGAGAGGTCCCTGCACCTTCTCCATGGCCCACCCCTCCTCCCCCATCAGTCCACCTCCATGTGCTAGCTTATCTTCCGAGACTCCATTACTTCATGTTTTATGAGGCATTTTTAACCAATCAGATCCCGCGGCCTCACCTTGCAGCTGTGACCTCGGCACCGAATGATTGGCTGATCTGATCTCCCAGCCAGCAAGCCTGCCAGCCACATACCAGACAGATGATGCCAGTCAGGAACATTTTCTGCTCCTTGTGCAAAATGAACCCATGAATTTCAGGCGCTAGCTTAAGGGCTTACCAGATCTGAGGTGGCGGGTGTTTCCCACACAGGTAGTTCTGTTGTTGGTCATCTTGGGGAGTGTAATCTGAGGGGGCCCAGTCTTTGTGTCCAGGTACTGTACAGTAAGCCTTGCACAGCTGGGGTTGGGGTCTCAAAACTTTTTTTTGCTGAAAAGTTGATTGAATTCACATGTCCAGTCATTGTAGCTGGAGTTGAAATCACATTATTGAAATTCAATTCCAGAACAGTTTTTTATGCTCAGTGCAGATATCAGTGAAGGTTATGAGCTTGGTTATGGCCAGTGGGAATAATCATGCCAAAATATCTACCGAGGACAAAGGCCAAGACGCAGAGACAGGGGATTAGGCAATTTTAGCAATTCATTGGGAAATTATATTAAGAAAGGTAGAATCCAGGTCATCCTATACAGAAATAACTCATTTTTATGAAGGCAGGAAAATTAGATTGACACAACCCTGACCTAATGCACAGCAAAAATTCCCTTTAATTAAGGCGAGGTCTAGCTATTTAACTGATGCATGATTAAGTAAGCAAACTTATCCCCCACTTTATAATGCATGAAGATAGCCAGTATCCCAGTTTCCCCCCTCTCAAGCAAGTAGCGTGTGTGGAGTCCAAAAGTTGCGCTCAGACAGTGTGTGTGAGCTTTGGAATATAGGCATTTTTGCATTAAGAATAGCCAGAGCGTGGATATCTCAATCGGAAAATTAAACAATATCGGGTGCCTATGGACCAGGCTGGGTGAACCCAGCCTGATCTGCCCGCTATTTATTTTTTGATTTCTTAAAAGATTGAGCTTGGTCTGGTGAAAGCCAGACTAGCCATGGACCTTAGTTACACAATGCAAGGGAACATGAATCAGCCTATATTTGCACGAACAATAACGGACAACAGCTCTTCAACTTTGGCCCGTTAAAATGTGTATGAACAGTCTAGCGACGCATTTCATCAAGGCCCATTTGGACATGTCAGTTATTTGCACCACTGGTTAGATGTAAAACAGCATTTCGTTTCAGACTACTGTTACTTAATTTGTGCATTAACAATAACGTTTCAGACTACTGTTACTTAATTTGTGCATTGACAATAAAGTATTACATGAACTAAAGATGACTAAAATCTTATGTAGAAGAAGAAACATTCACAAAAAATCCATCCATCCAAAAATGACCTTTGTTTTTGATAGCTGTTGAAAACGGCATGGAACTGACAGAGATGTTTTTGTTCATAAATAAATAAATAAATAAATAACATTATGCTGATACCTTTTGCTTTCCCCAAATACAATGTAGCCTACAGGTGTAAGTGACCTTTCATCAATCCAGTTGCAATGGATGAACTGTGATGAACTGCCCTAATTGTGATTGTTTAGAGATTTTAAAGGTTTTATAACAATGCTACATCTTCTTTGGCTATTCTACAATCTATTCACCTTTTCAGCACCAGTAGGCTACTTTCTGTGCAGCCGCACACACACACTCAGGCATGCCAAACAAGCATACACAAAAGTTTCAAGAGTGGGGGATGGAGTAAAATATGGAGACAAATTGAAGTGTGCTTTATTTTCGCAGAACGGATGTAGAGGACTGAGCGGCGGTCATATTTTGTACCGCTATGCGGTACATCTAGTTTTAAAGCTGTCCTACTACTCATCATGAAGCCAGGAGAATTTCATCAGCCCCCTTAACATTGGCTTCCAGTTTCATGTGTTTTAAATGGCACTGAAGGTTTGCCAGTCAACGCCAACACTCAATTAGACTTAAAAGAGACTCAAGACTTATCTTCAGTTGGGCCATCTGCCCTCAGAGTCTCCTTGGCAGTCTCCTGTAGGACAGTGTAAACAGCCCCAGTGACAGTCTCCTGTATAGCACAGTGTAAACAGCCCCAGTGCTGAGATGGGATGCTGCCTGGCGGTGAACGTTTCATCTGTTTATAACCGAGTAAGACAGGCTGGCAGAGATGGCAGCTTACCCGCTATTTCCTCTTTTGCAATGTGCAGTAAATCTGCTAATTCACACATACACAAGCATACACACACATGCACACAAAACACATACACACTTACAGAAGACACACAAACACACATGCGCACACACACAGACACAGACACACACACACACACACACACACACACACACACACACACACACACACACACACACTCTCCAAAATACTGTGTGAGGGACATTGCTCTGTCCCAAACAGTACAACTTCCCTCTATTTGCTAGGAAGGGCAAAGATCAAGGAAATGAAATGGGTGACATTTGCTGCAGACAAAAAGGACAGAAAAACATGCATGCAGCGCATCTTCATTCTGACCCCATGCTGTCAAACTCCAGCCTGCAGGAACTTTCTGCCAAATCATTTCTGTACCGAAGTGAAGGAAGTCAGTAACAGATGTCACCACCATTTGAAAGGTGAAACTTATCTCCCACTCTCTCCGCTGACAATCATCATCATGGAGTCTTTTCCCTTCATTTTAGTCTGGAAGCCCTGTTGCTCATGCATTGAATGCTATATTTATGATACTGCAGCCAACAGAGAAAAAGGGAGTGGAGATTGACTATGAGGGAAAACAGCCAGTTGAATTGCAATCGACAGTGGCGTCTATATCAAACATGGAGTCTCTCATCACCTTTCATGGGTTTTTAGGATGCAACACCAGCAAAATCTCTATCTCTCCTGTGGTTACACCTGCTGGGCGCACACTGAAGCCTGTGCACACAAATTGCCATTTCTAGTTATGTTAAGCAAAACAGACAGACTGTTGGGCCATAACTTCACAGAACAATGAAATGGGTGAATAACCAGATAGCAGAGAAGCAATGATATCTCCCTCTCTCCATCCATCTTGTTGTCAAAAGCAGGGGATGTAATGCCCAGCCGATGTTTGTATAAATTGAGGCTGAGATAACCGAACAGGTTAAACACAAATGCCCTTCGGGATTTGTACTTTCCTTCCGACAAGTTTTGTTTTCTCGTTCCCAAAAACGTTTCAGAAATGCGGCGGATAGATATGAGATGGTCCCTAATGCATATTCATAATGAAGGAGGGGATCACCCAAACGTGGGAGTTGGTCAGAAAATGAATGGACGGAGATAAGCCTACTTGAAGAGGCATTGATTACTTATTCTGTTCACCATACCCAAGTTCAGGCAATTAGTGTGGGTCGATTTGGCGAGGAAAATCCTGCACCTCCCAAAAGTAGCCATAATCCGAGGAAGTACATTTATGGCACGTTATTGAGGAAAACCTCAAACAATGGTGGCAGTTAAGGTCATACACCGAATAAAACACTTTTAATACACAAAAAGTTAATTTTAAAAGGACAGCTGGAAAGTCTAAAAGGCAGCCTGGAGGCGCTTCATAGCCTATCCAAAACATATAGGATATTTCTTGCCTATGTTTGTTTGATATAGGTTGTCGGAGCCATAGGCAAAAAAATCTAGGAGGGATTAAATCATGTAGCTATAAAAGTCTATCCATAGTGAATAGCCAATAAGCAATAGGCCATAATATGTTGTGAAGTAATTCAAAACTCTGCCTAAAGGACATCCCAAAAGTGAGTTTCACACATTAGCCTATCTACATGATGATAAATCATCAAACTATCTTACACAGAAAGTTATTTCACACAAGGACAGTTTACTAAAAAGTATGAAGCTGGATTGCAGCAGCTGTGATTATTCGCCTTGTTTCACCTGGTCTCCTTGTCATGTGAAGCTGCTCACCTTGCAACATTATATTTTTAGCATATTAAATATAAATTAATAAGAGTGAATTATGTAGCTTAGACAGCTGTTGATCAAAAAGCAGGACATATTTTTGGCATCTGGTCAGAAAGCTTTCTTTGCATTTCTGCAGAGTGATGACACCACGGAAGGGCAATTTGTATTTGTTTAAAATGTTAAACTTTGTTAGAATGTCCTTCTCTCCAGTGATAGTGTTTTTTTCCCTTGGATGACTTTGCATTCACAACACCGCCATTTTGACATTCAGCTCAAGCTCAAAGCTCATTTGATCATTTAAGTCATTTTGCTAGCTTGTCATGGAAAATGCCTTTCATGACATAGCAATTTAACCATTATTTCATGGCACCTGTTGATTTTCCAGACACTGTGATAGTTATAGGTTTTGGGGGTGTTGCAGAGTGGGTGGAAAGCTTCAGAGATATTCTGCCCAGAATGACACAGAGGATGGATGAATGGCAGTTTAATAGGGCTTAAATGCCTTTAAAACCTCTCCCGAAATTGGTGGCAATCACTTCTCTTGGCTCCATATCTTTTGCTGACTGAAGAAGAGAGAGAGATGGAGAGAGAGAGGAAGAGAGAGAGGAAAGGAGAAATGAAGAGAGAAAGAAGGAGAGAGAGACAGAGAGGAAGGGAGAGATGAAGATAGACGAGAACGAAAGAGAGGCACTGACAAAGAGAGAGGAGAGAGAGAGTAAACAAGTGAGTGAGAGAGATAGAGTTAGAGGGAACGAGGGAT
>NC_063209.1:18786314-18811314 GCF_017589495.1 Alosa alosa | reverse complement strand
TTGGATGTTTTCAACTAAAAAAAACTCCCCGTATCACCTTTGAAATGATGGCCCTTGTTGTTTGATGGTTTTGGAGATTGGCAGGAAATAGCAGCCGCTGTGTTGCTGTGAGATGAGACGCAGTAAACATGAAGCTGCTGAAAGGTAAAATTAACCAAAAACAATGTGTTTTTAACTGTATCATTTGTCAACAAGAAAAATGTTGCTATTTGCCTGCATGCTCAATATGTAATATTTGTGTCAGCTTGTGGCCAACAAAGTCAGGTCCATGATTCACACTTCAGTCCTGTTTGTTCTACTGATTTGCTAAAGTCACCCTCAGGTGGTGAGTTGACGTATAGTTATGATTTGGAATAATCCTTTCCATGAGGGCAAGGCTACTTACGCATTGTATGGGTGTGAAGAATCAGGGACTCGGAGAGATGGAGATCAGCTGTGATCGGGTAGGTCGAGGGCCTTCGGGTTCTATGGATTCAAAAACGTTAAGAGCGTATAGCCTAAGTGTAAAAAATGTTAACTCATGCTAATGCAGAATAGAATTACTCCTGGAACATCATCGATGAATAAGTTAGCTCCCTGGCAACGGGAGGAGAAATCGAACAGAATTTCTTCACATTGATGTTGGGGAGAGTGGGACTCAAAATGTCCTTCACTGCTTCATCCCCCAACCCCTAAATGCCAAAGGGTCCCAGTTTCCCAACACACAGAACCCCAAGTCTAATTGTCCTTAGGCTGCTTCACAAACTGTTTAGCATATTTGTGTTAGAAAGTGATAAGAGTGTAAAAGAGAGTGTGTACTTCACTCTCTCTCTCTCTCTCTCTCTCTCTCTCTCTCTCTCTCTCTCTCTCACACACACACACACACATACACACACACACACAGATAAGCCATTTTTTACATTTTTCATCATTCTAATGTGTCAACTTCTGTACCCAACAACTCTGATAACTTAAAAGGGTAAAGAGATATCCTCTCTTCTGTACCCAACAACTCTTTGATAACGTAGAAGGGTGAAGAGATATGCTCTCTGCAAAAACGTTGGTATCGTGGCACAACCCATATGTGGGGTAAGATGAGCCTAGGTGTGGGGTAAGTTGGGCCAACACAAAGATTTCAGGTAAAACATTTCTATTCAAACAATAGTTTAATTTCTACAACACCAACATTTAACTGTGATTTTGCCAAATAGACTGAATAACTGAAATTTGCCAAGACTGTTTAGACCTATAACATTTTTAACAAAATTACCTGTTTACCTTTAAATTCACCCATTTAATTCTTAAATAATAGAATTAATAACTTAAATAAGTCCGATTAATTGGTTGCCTAGTCTCTTTAGTTCTTAGTAACACTAAGGAACCATATACAGTAGAATGAGGTCACAAAATCAAGGCAAACTTAAAAATACAAGTACTAGATAGTTAGGGGGCTCAACTTGCCCCAGACCTGATGACTCATTTTACCCCACAACCACCATTTTGAAAGAAAATGCTTCTCACAACAAGCTAAGGTAACATTCATGATTTTGTTTAGCCCTCATATCATAGCTTAAAAGGGCACCAATTGATATGTAATGCATTTGAATGTTGTTCACGTTTTCTCTAAATCACTCTAACTCTGGACATGAATGGAATCCACACTTACGTATAATGTATACAGTTCTTACTGTATACTACTGCCTACACTGCACTATATGCTGTATCTTGTCATGTCTATGCACCACCTGTCTATTTGTATATCACATTGCACTTTTCTGCTTTTTTCCACTTCTGGTTAGACACAAACTGCATTTCGGTGTATTTGTACTTGTACTCTGCACAATGACAATAAAGTTGAATCTAATCTAATCTAATATCTGGACTGTACTTTAATTGGACAAAGCTATCTGTCAACTGAATTAATGCAAATGCTTATCATAGAGGGAGAGCAGCTTCACAGAAGAGAATTTCTGACGGAAAATTTGAGGAAAAGTTGGTAAACCACCCTTCTTACCTAATTTGAGGGTGCTGATTCTGAATATTTTGTTTACCAAGCTCAATTCTGAGTTCTAAGCTGCATAATCAGCATTTTAACATAAAATAGCGATTATTTATGCTTATTTTTCCCTAAATTGGGAAGTAATCACTAAAACCAAATAAAAGTGTTCTCTAAATACATGTTTAAGCATTAAATAAGCCATACTAGTTTATAAACGTATTTAATGGGAACATGATTACAGTTAACATGTAATAAACTCGGAAATTCTAATCAAAACACAACCATATTTTTATTGCTAACATAGTGAGTCACTCGTGGTGTTTAATGCATTTCATCACAATGACAAATTGCACAGATAACCTTTAACTCAGAATATATCCTACAGTACATATGAACTTAGATAGCGGGAATAAGCCTAATGCAGAACTGCATCTACCGTCAGCAACAACCGTGTGCTTGCCTCCATACTAGAGCTTGATAATGTGCTCTTCTAATATGCCATTGAGCAGGATCACTTGTTGGTGGTAGAGCCTGCGATCCTCGACATCTAGAAAACAGAGATACCAAAATTATGACTTCGATACAATACCTGCCATAAATATCTTGATACTCGATAGTGAAACGATATCCAAATCCTAAAATATCTGGAAAAGAACGGACGCAGGCCTCCTCCAAGTGTATTGAGTCATTTGTGTTGAATTTGGTGCACTTTTGGTCAATTCTGGGTTTCAAACTTCTAAACTTCCTACATAATTATTATTTTTGTAGTCAGTAAAATAGTAGTTTGTGTCCTTTATTGTTTGCTCATTTATATTGTGTGATGTTTTGGCAATAAATTACCTTTAAATAGCCAAAGTAGGCTACATCAAGGTCAGTGTTTAAATTACTGCATGCAAATCACTTAATGCTATGCAGAAGAGCCTAATCTTTAGACCATCTGATGTAGGCTTCCCTAGGCCTTGGGATTTCTTTGACAGTTGCAAAGGGAAAAAAGTGAAGATAGTCTTCTTTGCTCCCAGTGTAATTTAATAAGTATGTTTCAACCACTCTTTGGGTCTTAATCAGATATGCCTACACCATTATTACATTACATTACATTACATTTGGCTGATGCATTTTTAACCAAAGCGACTAACAACATGGTAACAGTTAAGTTTTAAACCAATTCTCTCAACAATTTTAGGACTATTTAAAAACGGTAGTACAAGAATAGGTGCATCAGTGAGTGCTGTTTTTAAACAGTTAAGTGTCAGTTCAAGATGGCTGGTAAGTGCTAGGATCTGCAAAACTTGTTGTAAGTGGTGCTATGAGAGGAGATGTTTTCTAAAGAGCTGGGTCTTCAGGAGTTTTTTGAAAATGGAGAGGGATGACCCAACCCTTGTAGGAACTGGCAGTGTGTTCCACCAATGAGGAACAACAGATGAGAAAAGTTTGGATTGGCCTGAGCGTATCTGTTGCAATATCTGTGTGCATTCCTACATTAGGTCTATTTCTTTGATAGTCAACATCATTTGCTACCACAAAACAAATACCAATAACAATACAAAAGTTTCTTACAAACTTTCCTGCATACTTCTGTAATGTGCTGCAGTCAGATGGGTGCCCTAAAGACATAACTAGATCTTGAGCATCATACCAGTGTTGAATGAGCAGTTTTTGTAGTGATCACTACTGGACATTCCACATTGCTAGACAGCACTTGAGTGAGGATGACTTATTTCCACTTCATAAATAACCATCGCTATCTGCAATAGCTACAGTACAGGGACATTAATCAGTTTATAGCTGAGGATTTGTCCTAGGTCCACTTCCCTTTCAGCATCATATGCAGTAATGATGCACTGGAGAATGTTTCTTTTTGTTGCACTATAAAGGATATCTTAATACAGTGCATAAAAATACAGTGTAAATCCTCTGTAAAGACTGACCACTCTTCATAATAGTTAGTGACAAAGTACTTTCTACAGAAAAATGAGCTGTCACCTACTATTCTATCTTATTATCAAGGAATCTATTTTGCTTATAAACGTCATACTGAATTTTAGCTATTATTTCAATTTATATTTTAATTTTATCTTATTTTCATTTGCTACTTGAGGGTCATTGGGGTAATTCCTGTCCTGTCCTACAACATATCTGATACATAAAGAGTATATTAATGCCTTATTTTTTACAATTCCTATGATGATGGCAAAACCAAAAAGTATGTGAATTATGCTAATTAGCAAGCTTAAAATTGAGCTTGGTAAACAAAATATTTGAATTCAGCACCCTCAAATTGTGTGAAATAGCCCCTTTACCGACTTTTCCTCAAATTTGCCAACAGGACTTTTTCTGAACGTTTGTTAGCTATCTGCTCTCCCTCTATCAAGAGGAAGTCCAAAAACTCCAAAGATGTACAGTTAATTTGTCATTATTGTTGATGAAGTCTTCCTTCATTAAACGTGTTGACATTTGTGCTGTCATCCATCAAAATTACATGTAAGAAATCCATATTTATCAGCACCTTGATTAATCTTCATGAATGAAGGAGATGTGGACTATCAGGCACAACCTTTTTCGATGGCCAAGTAATATTTTAAGACAAAGGGACCAAAACAGCCAAAGGCACTGTCGCATTGCATAAATATGATTCTTAATCATGGACTACTGATTCATTTACATAATTTGTGCAGAAATTGTTAACAAATTAATTATAACAGAAGAGAATCTTCTCCATGGGCCTAATTACTCAACTGTCACAACATTCGACGCCACACATTAATATATCACTCGCTGTTTCGTATCAGGAGGTGCACTGCATTCCGTATATAGAGCGCATCCTCGTGTGTTTTGCATGCTGATATATGAGACTGCAACAGAAGAGGAGAGAAGAGGGTTGTATGAAGAGAAAATGACTTCACACGCTGAGTACAACCAGAGACGGTTGATAAAGCGAGACGATTCATAAGAGGGTAAATTCTGGCACGTTGTGACGTGGGGTTCGAAGCTGTCACGCCCATTTAGGAGTCTAGCGGGAGGTCCAGTGCCTATGTATTCCTATGGGAGAACCAACATTTTCTCGGAATATGACCAATCCCTTAGCCCTACATTCAGCGATGTAAGTTTTGAACCCATTTTCTACAAGCCACAGGTCTCCCTAACATTCCTTTGTTCGTGATCTGTCACTGTCTCCTCAAAGCTCTGGTGCACAGCCACCTGTTCTCCGAGGCTCTAGACTGAGAGATGGTTGATAAACTAACCTAACATATTTTTTGCTAGAACTAGTAGACTACTAGCCTGGCGGGCCATCCTACGGTCGGCAAAACGGCAAATACATCCTTCTTCGAAAGGAATGACTTAAGGGCATTGTGTTGCTCAACTTTCAAAGACAAGCACAAGTCCAACTCCTCCAAAGTTGACGCCAACGCCGATTCAAACAACCACTCTTCATTCGCCATAGCCACCTTCCTTGTTGTTCACCGTCGCAGGACTGTCGTTATCCTGTTAAGCCCGCCTTAAGACTCTCTAACAAAATAGAGCGCTGTGATTGGATGAAGTCCACGGCGTCAGCCAATAGAAATCCCTATGGTTTGATACTAGACGTACAGGCTGAGCAAATTAATTTGCCGCCACTAGGGTGCGTCTAGATTTCTAGGCTAGTAGACTACCACAAAGTTGTTGAACGTATGTTATTTCACGTTTGTTTGCAACAATAAGTTTAACCAAAGTTCTTAGCTGCTTGCTAGCTAGCGAACATTCCCATTCACTTTCCGTTTAAACAGACGAGTAGCCCTGTGGACACACAATATTGTTTGAACATTGAGATGTGTGAAACACTATTTGACTCAAATGGTAATCAGAAATAATTTGTTATAAAAAAAAGACTAAAATGTGTTGACTAAAACTGACTAAGACTAAGATACCTATAGTTTTCTTTTGACTAAAACTAGACTAAAATGACAAGACTTTTAGTGGACTAAAACTTGACTAACAAAAATGATATTTGAATGACTAAATATGACAAAGACTAAAAAGGACATTTCGTCACAAGACTAAGACTAAATTAAAAATAGGTCACAAAATTAACACTACTGGCTTTACTGTGCTAACGTTAGCTAGCTAGCTAGCTAGCTCGGTTAACGGGGCAAAATGAAATTATTCATTCCGTGTCCGAAAGAGTGTTTCATTGGCATCACACACAAACAATGACTGTAAAATAGTATACAAAATTATATTTATATGTAATTATTGCTTAATCAGAGAAAAGTTTATGTTTTGACACGCCTATTTAGGAGTCCGGAACTAGCGCCATTTCGTTCCATTGGTGAATCGTCTTATGATTCATCTTAGTTAACTATAGAATCTTTGGTACAACTCTTTTACACGCAGGAAAGGACTTGACTATATGTGCTCACACTCTGAACATTGAACAACTGCAACTGCTCTACTGAATCAGGTCTGGCAGTGTATAGTGCATTACACATGACATCTCCCACAGCATCAATTTGTAAACAGTCACACACATGCACACACACACACACATGCCAAGGCTCCTCTTGGAATCCGGGTCCGATTCTGGTTCTGGTTCGCCAGCGCAACCAAAAGGCTTCGGTAACACTTTATAGTAAGGGTGTATTAATTATCATTAATTCATGCATGAATTAATTCATGATGTATGCATTACTTCATTTATTTATATCTTATAAATCATCAGGAATTGACATGAATTCAAAGTCTCTCATTCATGACCTCATGCATGAACAACACATCAACTAAAGCATTAGTTACGATGGGAACATCATTCTGATTTATGATTTCTTAAGCATGATCATCATGATTACATGAATTTAAGGTTAATTATTCATGATTTCATCATGTTTGTGGCCCCTCAACTGAAGTGTGAACAATGGCATGTGTTTAGAGAACTGCACAAGTTGTGTTCAAATCAAAATTTGAGTAGTGATGACCACATTTTTGGCAGAAAAAGAAATCATCGTGATCATTCTTAATAAATCGTAAATCATAATGATGTGCCCACCATACTCACTGCTTTAGTTGATGTGTTGTTCATGTATGAGGTCACAAATGACAAACTATGAACTCATGTAAATTCCTGATGATTCATGAGATATTAAGGAATGAAGTAATATATAAATCATGGATTAATTCATGCATAAATTCATGATGATTCATGTACCCTTACCGTAAAGTGTTACCAAGGCTTCAACCTTCACCATCTATGTACAAGCACTGAGACCAGCCTTCACCATCTACAATATGTACAAGTACTGAGACCAACCTTCACCATTTATGTACAAGCAGTGAGACCAACCTTCACCATCTATGTACAAGCACTGAGACCAGCCTTCACCATTTACAGCAGTGTTTCCCAAACTTTTTTTCTGGGGACCCACTTTTTAAAAATGACAGACCATCGTGACCCATTCACTTCAGAGCAAACAATCATCCACCAATATTGTTTTATTGTTTTAGGCCACAGGTTCTCAAACTTTTCTATGCCCCCCAAAAAAAAAAAAACATTCTACAGTGCCATATCTGGATACGTAATAGAGCCTACTAGGTCTGGCTAGTGTTCATTTTGTCACCTATTTTTAATTTAGTCTTAGTCTTAGTCTTGTGACGAAATGTCCTTTTTAGTCTTTGTCATATTTAGTCATTCAAATATCATTTTTGTTAGTCAAGTTTTAGTCGACTAAAAGTCTCGTCATTTTAGTCTAGTTTTAGTCAAAAGAAAACTAAAGGTATCTTAGTCTTAGTCAGTTTTAGTCAACGCACTTTACTCTTTTTTTTATAACAAATTATTTCTGATTACCATTTGAGTCAAATAGTGTTTCACACATCTCAATTTTCCAACAATATTGTGTGTCCACAGGGCTACTCGTCTGTTATAATTACTCATTCTGATTTTTGTCAGTCAGTATGTTTACATGCACAGGTAAGTCAAGCTACAGTTATAGCTTCGGCTGGGATTTGACCATAGACAGTAAAAGATTTGACTGGACCACTGTCATATAAGTAGACCAGTGTTTCTCAAAGTGTGGTCCGGGAATCACTGGTGGTCCATATAAGCTATCCTAAGTGGTCCTTGAGCAGGCGTGGTAAAATATAATATAGATGAGTTGTTTGCAATATTGAACCAATTTGTATGTAAAAACAGTTCTGCAACACTGTCTATGTAAGATATGCCAGTTTAAATCATACAGTATGAATCCACACAATAAGCAAAGTGCAAAGACAATAAGCAAGGTGGTTCAGTGAGTAGGCCTATAGTGTAAACTAATTATAGGCTACTGTTGAATTAGATCTAATCTTTTTTTTTTTTTTTTAGCTAGGGTGGTCCTGAAACTTAAAAAGTTTGAGAAACACTGTCGTAGACCAAAGTATTAATGTTTTACTCCGCCTCGCTAGATGGCGATATGCGCCCAAACACAACATATTCCCCAAACAGACTCTCCATCTTAGCATAGCTAACTTGCTAGCGAACTTTCCATATTAGCTTACTTGCTAGCAAACTTTGCATCATCAGTCTAACTAGTTAAATAGTTGACATTACATGATGAACATTTTCGTATGGACATTCTGGGGGATGCTAATTTGTATGAGAGAAGCTTCAACTTCTGGGTATGTAGCATTGTGGCATAAAGCTTAGGTAGTTAGCTTGCTAACTCTGGCAGAAATCTCCAGTGTTCTTGTTCCATGTAGTTTCGTGTTGCAGCCACAGGGTTGCAGCAACAGCACGTAGACTAGCCTACAGGAAAGCTGTTGCGTATGAACTCATTTGGAATATTTTGAAAACGTAACAGCTAGATATCAGACCTCTCAAGTCTCACGCATTGAGCGTGAGACACACGCATTTCAATGACTTCACACGCTCACACGCCACACATGGCATTTCTTACTCCGATAAATTATTAACTTGCCCGCTGAGAAATGTCTAAGGGCTATATTTTACAAACGTACAGCTCAGCTGCTGTTCAGTTACTAACCTATCGGCCAATCAGAAAATAGGATTTCTCAACCAATCAGGAAATAGTTTTGTTTTGATGTGGGTCCGCAACGTGGAGACTGCTGGTCCGCGCAATCGTGGAGTAAAATTAGGCCCGGTGCTTCGTCTGACAATTTGCTGCGCAGTTGATCAAGATACCGCGGACCGACAAAAAAAAGAAAACAAACGTTTCTGCTATCGATGTCATTAAACATGGAGCCATACAATACAGTGGTGGTATGAGCGTTCATTCAATGCAGGCGTCTGCGCGAGAGAAACTGAAACTAATCGATAACGTTGGTATCAAGCTCCGCTTCAACCTGTTGAATGCTATTTAATTGTTTAACGACACTTAATAAAACAACGTTGATTTGTGGAACTTCCATAGAAACAGAGCAGAGACTGTATAATACACTGTATAGCACTGAGTATTGTATAGTCAAATTTGAATATAACGTGGCCAAAAGCTATTCTAGCCTTCTTTCTATCTGTTAAAGATCAACAGCTCAGTGATTTACGCCTATCTGCTCGCCAAAAAAGCTGGTATTGTGTTTGCTGAATCCTTACATTCAGGCATTCAAATTAAACTTCATTAAAAAACATGTATTTTTTTCTCCATTTCCTACCAATGTATGATGCTTGCATGAGGGAAACATCCCAAAACAATAGCACCCATATAATTGTTGCTGTTTTGAGAAGTATTTCTTTTCTTATGCAAGCATCATGCAGCAAAAGCAATGAAACTAATTATATCTTACATTAGTAAAGCAGTCCTCTGATGTGCATGTCACAAAACATTTAAGTGAAAGTATAACAATATAGGCATAATAATGATTGCGATTGATTTGGAGGGAGGGGTTGGGTACATGTAGATGAGCCCTATGACCCCAAAGTCTGCCATGACTGGGCCTCAGGTCAAAGAAGTTTGAGAAAGGCTGGTTTACATAACCTGCATCAGATTGAGGTTTGCAGTGATGCGCCTGAAGGCATGGGTTGAGTTACGTCACAATATGCACATTTGTTTAAATTCATACCTACGTAATCACCATGACCAAAATTGGAATTTTTATTTTACTTTAAATCTTGAAAAAAAATATTGACCTACCTACCGACCCATTTTTTTATTTTTTTGGCTGTTACTGCAAACAAGAATATTTTTAAGGATGGCCTCATGACTGTGAAAATGGCTGACATTGAACCACAGTGCTTTAAATGGGAGCCCCCAGTATCAGTCATCAAGCCATCAAAATCTGCCACAAACACTTACAACACACAACATCGCTCATAAACACATACAGACACGGACAGAACCACCACTGTTCAAGAGACCATTTTGGGGTTAAATGTGCTTTTTCTCATTTGTTTGTTTAGATCGAGCAGAATGAGCCACTGCTGTTCAAAGGGCCCATTTGGGTGAAATTATTATTATGTTATTATTATTATGTTATTATTATTTATTTTTATTTACTATATGGTTCTAGAATAAATAAAACAGTGTGTTTGAAATAATGGAATTTGTGCTCTCTGATGGGACATGGGGATCGGGGGGAGGGGGTGTGGTGCCACGAGTAGTTCAAGCAGACGTAGGACTTTCATGTACTTCGATCAGGGGGGAGGGGGCGTGGCACTGTGCCAATGCCACGCCCCTCCCCCCTGAGAAACAAAAGGCGTGTTCGACTTGGACTGAGTCTGACTTGGTCTGGCTTTCTACGTAAACGTGATCTTCAGAGGCTAGCCGGGAGGAGCTACAACAGAGGGCAGCTCATCCCGGACAGACAGGCTACAGTCTGCCTGACGTGACTCGCGGGAGACATCGTGGAATGTTGTTTGAAATAAACACAGCAGAACTTTCATTCTTACTCATTAAAATGAGCATGATGACTGACGAAATAAATTCTTATGATGTAGTTTAAATAAACCACTGTTGTCATACAGTTAACAGGCCTGCATTGTAGCACATAAATTCAATATCAAGTGTTTCCCCTATATGTGTGTCTATCTATTTAGCCAACAGCAGAAAATAACAGAACATCCAAACGTTTTCAGTAGGCTAGCCTACCATTGTTGCAGAAATCATGTATAAGAAGGTATCCCTTCGATTTCTGTTTATTTTCGCATATTCCAACATAAGGAAGCAGCATGAGACTCCCGTCATAATCATCATGAGGACATTCCTCCCAAATGGCCCTATCACGTCTTTGAACTGACGTCATGAGGGGGTGTTTTAGCTCGTGCAGCTCGTGGAAGGCAACTGCAAGATCTGACTGCAGGCTAAGACTCCCGTGATATTTTAAGGTCATGTGACATGGTGTCACGGTGGTAAGTCCCTCCCCGGCTGACAGAAGTCGGACAGAATTTCTAACCAGCAAGCATTGCGTCCATCCCAGTATGCATTGTGTTCAACCCAGCATGCATCACATCAAGTCAGATCTGCACAGATCTGCCTCAAGTCGAACACGCCTAAAGTCTCACTCCTTGCAAACTTCAAAACTTGAGAGCCCTGATTAAGGAATGTGAGGAGGTTGCTATTAACTTTAAAGAATGCATCTACAATTGAAAATATCTACAGCCTATGACGCAAATTGAATAGCCATGTCCGGTATACGGATGTCTGCTTTAGTTGACTAGATTTTAATCGGTCAAGCTGAAGAGATGGTGTCCGTTAATGTTTGAAAAATGCAAAAAGGCTGATTCATGTCCCTTGCATTTTGCAACTGCGAGGTCCATGGCAGGCGCCCCACAGAAATGTTTCATTTTGTGAGTGAGATGCCCACATTGTCCCCTCTGTGACGCATTCGCCCCCCAGTTTCAGAGCTATTCTAAATGCAAAATTGCACATAGGGCCGTGACTGTAGTTAACAAACTAGATCCTAATAGAAAACTGTTAGCTTTCCTGGCTAAATGGTATAAGTTAGGCCTATTACACAACATAAATTGTGCTGACGACCCAAATAAAATCTCCTGCGACCCACCCGTGGGTCGCGACCCAGTCTTTGGGAACCAATGATCTACAGTATGTACAAGCACTGAGACCAACCTTCACCATCTATGTACAAGCACTGAGAGCAGCCGTCCAAAGTGCACTGTAAAAGCCTCAAAGCAATACAATAAACACAATCCCTGTGAAATCTCTGCTGTTCCCATTTTGGAAGCACAACATCAGGTGTTTTGTTTGACATTTTATACTTAACTTCTTGTTTTCGCTGGCTGGCTGGCTGGCAGGCAGGCAGCAGCCTTGTGAGTATCCTTGTCAAGGCCTCCTCCGGCAGAGTGAAAAGTAATCTTTATTGAGCTGGGACTTTTGCCTACCGTGATGCGATAGATTTATATCTCACACCGTGTTAGGGAAATTCAGACGTGGTCTCACAAAGTGCTGGAGTGGTGCAAGCGAGGCCCGCCCCGCCGCCCGGGGCTATCGATGTTGAGAAGAAGGAATAAATACAACTAAAGCCATCTTCATCCTTTTCCCGTCCCGACTCAGGTCCTGGAGCGGAAGCATGCATTTGGAAATACAAGTCATGTTTAAAATTCTCATTACCAGGGAGCTTAGTATGCACAAAGCTGAGGAGTCTGCAAAGCGTAACATTTAATCAAAATTATATTCAACACTCCTACAACTGAGATTACCATTTTTTTATTAATTTTTTTTTTTTTTACTTGACAGCGAAAATTGCTTGGAAATTCAAAAAGTGGACGAGTGTACTCTTCTCTTGCTTTACACAGACGTGTCTCATGGCATGTGAGGGAATTGGATCCACTTCTTTCACCAGATGGACCTCATCCGTCTCCCTGACAGTATTATTGTGTTACTTTTCTTGATCCCATTACAGGAGAGCGATTGTGGACTTGGAATGGGAAGCCCATATGGTGGCAGAGGGAGAGAGAGAGAGAGATAAAGAGAAAGAGAGAAACAGACAGACAGAGAGCGGGATGGAGAGAGAAAGAGAGAGAGAGGGAGAAAGAAATCCCAATGTCCCAGAGGTATTCCAGGTCTCGGCAGGAACACTATCTCTCCCGTGCTTGCCTCGGCCCTCAGCACTTTAGAAGAATGGCTTTCCTAAACGGTTGTAAAACACTTTGAAGGTGGCTCATCCATTATGGCCGTGGTGAACACCGCTGGCTCCTCCATTATGGCTGTGGTGAACACCGCTGGCTTTGTGATTATGGCCGTGGTGAACATGAACATGGCTTTGTGATTATGGCCGTGGTGAACACCGCTGGCTTTGTGATTATGGCTGTGGTAAACACCACTGGCTTTGTGATTATGGCCGTGGTGAACATGAACATGGCTTTGTGATTATGGGCGTGGTGAACATGAATGTGGCTTTGTGATTATGGCTGTGGTAAACACGGCTGGCTTTGTGATTATGGCCTGTGGTAACCATGTTTGTGGCCACAGTATGAAAGAGGACTCTCCAGAGACAGCCAAACATGCACACACACATACAAACTCGCTCCCTGTGTGTGAGGTCTGTGACCATCATCCCTTATGCTCTTTAAAAAGCATCTCTGCACGCAGCCTGCATTCACTTTTAAGCTTGCACACTCACATTCTGTTTGACTGGTGCAGGCCGGGGGTGAAATATTTAAGGAGCGTCTTTGTGTATAATGAGAGCCGTGCCTCAGCATCCGACCAGCTGAGCTGCTCCTGCCCACTGTCCCACACACACACACACACACACCTGCTCAGCTCAGCTGCTCCTGCCCACTGTCCCACACACACACACACACTCCCGCCCAGTGTCCCACAGACAGAGGCTTGATTCCGCACTGTCCTCTCTCTCTGCCAAGTTCCCTTTGTGCTCTGCCTCACTGCAGGAGGTGGATGGGAGCAGCAGGGGCTGGAGCCGGCAGCGGTGGGTCCCCAGACGAGGGGGGCAGAGTCCCGGAGGTCTGCAGGACCGTGTTCCTGACACCCCCCCTTGTGCACTCACACTTGCAACTCTTCTAATGCACAGCTAATCAGGAAGAGAGGATGGGGTGTGCCATGGAAGCACACACACACACACACACACACACACACACACACACACAGACGCGCATGCACACAACCAGACACACACACAGCCAGACACATGCATGCACACAAACAGACACACAGACACACACACACACACACACACACAGACACACACAAACACAACCAGACACCCCCCCCACACACACACACACATATACTCTGTTTCTCTCTCTCTCTCTCTCTCTTTCATTTCATACATATACCTGTACAGTCTGGCCACTGCAGGCTTGTCTGTGAATAGGAAAGTGAGGACAGAGTTCTGCTGTATTGTGTCTCTCAGCTGCAGACGGTGGGTGTAAAAAATGTCCAGTCATGCTTTGGAAATCGTACAGGCCCTCTCCGTAAGTGCATGGGCTGATTTTTTTAAAATAATTCCAGACATTGGGTGGATACATAAATCATAAAGCCATATGAGCAATCATCCTCCTGTTTACTATCAAGGCTTTGAAGAAAAAAAGTGAAACGAGTGAATACAACGTCAAAGAACAATAACAAGTAGACCCCCGGACGAATAGGAAGATTGTTATTTTCCTGTTTGCTGATCTGAATTATTGACCATGTTCAATAATTTAAACCTGTCCAGATGTTTGTAACGGGAAAACAAGGAGTGTTTAAGGACAAAAAGAGAAGATGGTGGCTGTAAGAATCCAGTGGCAGGGGGCTCTCTAATGTCAGCCATGAACCCCTCCACCAGACCTCTGGGCAAAGCCACGCCCCACCCACCATCATCCACCCCCTCCTCTGGGAAAAGCCACGCCCCAGCCATCATCATCCACCCCCCTCCACTCAGTTCGTTCTGGAATGTTCTGGAACATTTGTCTCCATAAATGCTAAATGGCTTTAAATTGTATGTGACGAACAAATAGACAAAGCGGAAAAACAACAACAACAACAAAACAAACAAATCAATTTCAACGGTCTGATATATAATTCCTGGGTTACAATGTGCTTGTGATACACATCCAAGCAATGTAGGCGGATCAGAAGGCTGTTGAGTGTAGGTGTGGTGAAAATCAGCAGATGACACACAGATGGCTGTGTCAGGTCAGAAAAAAATTGAAGTCTGTCGTAGTTGACTTCAAGAGACTACAAGAAAAATCTAAAACTGAAGAAGAAAATAAATAGAAATCTTGCTTCTCTACCATGGTTTGTGAATTCAATTGCTTGGCAATATTTTTCCAATCGAAGCCTAATGACACTGCCTGTTAAGAGGTATTGATTTCCCAAGATGAAAGGGCTGATTGAGTGTAAGAAATGTTTCACAACAGGTGATGCAGCCACATGTTTGCTTCTTGGGAGTCGGTGTGAGGTTGGCATCTGTGCCTTATGTTGAGGTCTGTGTGTGTGAAGTGAGAAAACGATTGAAAACAATGTTTTGCATTCTATCTCCAGCATTTGGTTAATTCCAACGTGCATTTACTGTAATAGGCTAAATGCATATAGCACCCCAGATAGCAAGAGGCTGGCGGTCCGCTGGCATTTTGCTCATCCGTTCTCTGGCGGGTTGCAGACAAATTGTCCAATATTTTGCCAGTATTGGTCTAAAATCGTTTTCATTTGTTCAGTTATACTCCACATATCATTTTATTATCTTATCTTAATATTTGTGACAAGTTACATTTAAAGATTGACTTAGGCCTACACTTTGTTTCTTGAAATAGCTTCTGATGTCCTCCACCTTTCTTTTCTTGCCCGACATCCTCGAATCGACAGCCAAGCAAAGATTATAGAGCTAAGATCTTTGCAGCGTGCCAAAGTGTGCCAAAAACTTCTAATCGACAGCATAAGCCAATCAAAAAACAGACCTGTCTGTCTATTTTGGGTGGCGGTACTGAAGTGGGAAATGATTTAACCTTTTGTGTATCCCATGAGGCGTTTTTTTCCCCGTTTCAACCTGAATATTGGTGGGGACATTTCAGTCATTATTTGATATTGGTGTGGACACGTCCTTCGGACCCCACGCAAATCTATGCCCATGTGTGAAGGTGTTTCACCTGGTGAGTAGATTCGAACAGATGAAGTGGGTAAGTGGAAACAAGGAAACTGTGCTGAAAGACTGATGCTTCAATAGTGTATTAAAGATAAGCCCAGCCAGTGTACAAGAGGTTAGAACAGTGTTTCTCAAACTTTTTCAGACCAAGGACCACTTAAAAAAAAAAAACTCACGGACCACCTAGCTAAAAAAAAACAGTAGACCTACTTCAACAGTATATTACACAATAGGCCTATTCACTGAACCAGACTTGTTGTCTTTGCACCTTGCTTATTGTGTCAGAGGATTCATATGATTTAAACTGCCGTAGCTTACATAGGCAGTGTTGCAGAACTGTTTGGATTTACTTACAAGTTGGTTCAATATTGCAAACAACTCATCTATATTATATTTTACCATGTGTGATCGCGGACCACTTGGGATAGCTTGCGGACCACCAGTGGTCCCCGGACCACACTTTGAGAAACACTGGCTTAGAAGGACAAAGACGGGGATACAAACATGTCGGGTTAGGCCCATCTTCAGTGCTGGCAAGTGTTCTCTTACATTGGGTTCAGCAGACACAACCATGCTCATGTCAGACACAGCAGACCAAAAAAAGTATGGCACAATAACATGCCAAGAACGAGACCCGGACAGCTTTTTTGTCAGCATTTATTACTACAGATCAGTTGGAAGTGTCGTTGCCATACTTTGTTTTATATGAAGAGAACATTCTCAGCCGTACTTCCCAGGCCATAGCCTATTCGTCTACGAAGAAATAGCCTTGCAGCTTTGCTCTTCCCCGACTTGGAAAGTAAAACTAATGCACATTCTCTCAATATACAAACAACCCAGGTAAAAAAGTAGTATACTTTAGTGTGTTAGAAATATGATTAAAGTATATGAAGTATAAAGCAAGTATGCTTACACTTTTTGTACTTTATGTAAAGTATGTTTAATGTGTACTTTTAGAAAGTATACTTCAAAGTAGATGTTATTAAGTTCAACTTCTGTGTACTAAAATTAAATACACTTATTGTGCAATATTCAAAGTGTTTTTGTAATGTACTTTTAAAAGTGTACTTTGTTGTTAGTGTATTTTAAATGGTAAAGAAGTTTATTTAGTTTAAGTGTATTACATTGCAAATACTTAGAGTTGTAATATAGTGTACTTATGGAAAGTATATTTTTTTGGTAGGCCTCATACATTGTTTGTATAGTTTCATAGTCATCTCACCTTTAATAAAATACTAATGTGTGTAGCTTTTAGGCCTGATATGTCGGCCGCATGGATGGCAATGTGCAATAACCTAGCCTAGACACACTGATCTATCAGTTTTGGTCATCAAATAATATTTTTTCTTTTGTTGATTTTGTGTCTTAGACTACGTTTACACGAAGCAGGGTATTTTCCTAAACTAATATCTGGCCATCTACGTTTGCAAATAAAACTGCATTTACACGAGACCGTTTTTTTTTTTTTTAAATGTGTTCACACGAACCTGTGTACATACATGCTGTCATGAGCACGCCAAACCACAGTGGCAGTCTAACGATAAGCTCAAGCTCACATTAACCAATCAGAACCCTGGAAAGTCGCGACATTGAGAACATGTAAATGTAAACATTGGTCGCACATTTGGTGTACTTCTGTCGCATACTGTGACGTTGGCTGCCCAAAACTCCGTTTACCACAGTTTACAGCCAAACGCATAAACGAAGTTTTCCAAAAAAAATCACTTTGGCCGGAGTTTTTTTGGATAACCGTTTTACGGGGCGAATTCTCTGTTTGCATCTAAATGAAAGGCTCAAACGTAGGGAAATGTCTTCGTTTATAAAAATACACATGCTCGTGTGAACGGGGTCTTAGTAAGCCTATGCATTTGTGATGTAGTAGAGGTTGTGAGAGGATGAATGTGGCATTTTATTAAATTTATAGGCAACACAGTTAAATGTATAGGCAGTCCAGTTGACCAATAACATGGCTGTTTGAATTTGAAATTGAGTGGGCGGATCTGTGCACCTTTCGAGCAAAACGTGGTGTGAGCAAACATTAACGTTATTTTATACAGTCTATGCTTGTAACTTTATTTGCAAGACAGATGGACTGTAGAGACCAGAAAATGCATACGTTTACGGTCCGTATAAGGTTACAGGTTTTTCCAAATTAAAGATACCATAAATTCTAGTCATGCCAGAGACGTTGGTCCTACAGAGCCAGAAGGACTCGTCATATGAGATAAGGGCTAAAGCCAGTTGGATCTGAAGTGCCAAGTTATTAGTTATCAGGTGAGTCCTAAAGCATATTGTTAAATGATTCTGATGTAGCTTACTCTTTATGACCTTCGGTAGTCTTTGGAGAAGTTAAATTGGTGGCTTAGCAATCTTTCAAGAGTTTGTTTTTATCCTTGCTAGTACAAGCTAGCAATTCCAGATCACGTTAGCTAATTTAGCTAACGTTAAACTCATAAACGTCGACCCAGATCCCCATCAAGAAGAAAACTACATTAGCCTGCTTTGTGTTTGTGGGATTATTGACAAGCGTTGGCTAGCACTAACGTTAGACAAACTATGATGGAAGAAAGTGTGTTCTTTATTAAGCAACGTTTGCCTAAAGTTAACGAATGTTCTTTAATATTATTGCGACCGGATCAATAGTGGAGACAGTTTGTGTCGACTACGCCACCCTGGACCTAATGCCCAGGGACTCCAGAACAATACACCAGGTATCCTGAACCCAGTTTAGTCATCAATATGCACAGGTTCAAATACAAAAAGGCAGACACGGGAATTCCAATCAAATCAAATGTCCGTTTATTGAAAGCACTGTTGGGGAGGGGGAGGGGGGAGTGTGGTGTGATCTGTTGCTGAAACTGAAAATAACTGGCAGGGGTTAGTAACATATAAAAATATACTTTATTTTAGTGTTCTTATTGTATCTTTTTACTGTCGTGTAGGATGCATGACAGGAGTTAAATAGCACAAGCAATTCTAACACATCAGCTGGGAATGTTGCCCACACCAAAATAAAACAGAAAATTATACTGGCAGGCGGGGCTTACCTGGATGGGGGGGAAGCAGACTATCAAGGAAGGTGTCCACACGTGCAGAAAAGTGTTACACCATTGTCACAGCAAGCCACCACCAATATTCCATTGTACACTCCAAAGTGAAGTTCACAAGCCCGCCACCAGGTGACTAGCTACCCCCCACCGAAGATAACCCACAGGCCTGCCAACACATAAACTGATCAAAAAGGAGCACAACAACCACAAACACCAGCATGTAGGTTATACCAATTAAAGATGTAAAGCTATTGAGCCAGGGAAATAATCCTCGCTGCGATACAAGCTAGGCATGCAGACACACTACAAACTCAGAAAACACGGTTACACACACACAAAAGCAAAACAAACAAACAAACAAACAAACAAACCCGCCAGGGAAATCCCAATCAAGCAAAGAGCAACACAAACAGGTCAGCTACCGCGACGCGGAGGAGCTGTGATGACGTAAACACAAAAATAAGTGAAAACTAATGCTATGGACAAGACAGCAGCATGACCGCACTAAACAAGCAAACTTGACGAAGCCATGCTACCTGTAACATAAATAAATAGTCAACACTTAGAGTGGATCAAAGTGTCTCAAATGCCACACCAAAAGCTACAACATTCCGGTTTCATACATACCCAACACTTGCAGTCACTGATTAGCCAGTAGGCCTAAAGAACGCTTAAAACAGACACGCTGTGCTGTCGTCATAAGCTGCAAGCATACATAAACAAAGAGCAATTAAGACTCTGTAAGGCTAACTAGAAAATGTAATTTCAAGGAAATTACCAGTGCATGAAAATATAAATATATTGTTTATTAACATAAAATGCAAAACAAACTTTTATTTGGAAACAGTTGGCAGGAGTCATAGTGGATAACTACTGACAGTTGAAATGTCAAAACAGTTAAATAGTTGAGTAGTTTTAATAGTGAAGTATTGTAGTTTAATAGTGAATTGTGTTATTTTGAAACAGTTGTGGGCAGAGGAAATAGGAACAGAATCTGTAGTCTTAATAGAGCCAGATTGTAGGCTTAAAGCCTGAGTATATAGTTTAAAAGTTGAATTTAGATAGTGTAATGGATGTTGACAGACAGAAAGTTAAATGGATGTTGATAGGCAGATTGCTTAATGGATGTTGGTGGATAGTTTAATGGGTGGATGAGTGAATGGTTTGAAGAGGATGAATGGATAGAAAGTTGGATGGAATGTGCCTTATATCCTTGTAGAATGGAGAAACACAGAGAGAGTTGGTCTAGTTCAGTAGAAAGCAGTTGATACAGGTGCAATCAGTTTAACTGGCCCTTTGATGGGTCCTAGTAGTGAGCAGCTGGAAGTTGATACAGGTGCAAATCAAGTTAATTAGCCCATTGTGATATCAACCCATGTTAAGTCTATGGGGAAAAATAAGCTTGTTTTTTTATTAATCTCAAAAAGTATAAAGTTTACAAAAGTGAAAAATACATTCCCCACGTGTCCTTTTCAAGACCTACGTTACAAAGTTTAAATGACGTTAAACGGTTAAAGCTGAATTAGATGCAGAATTTTTTAGAAGAAAAAGAAGAAGAAGAAGAAGAAGAAGAAGAAGAAGAAAAGAAGAAGAAGAAAACAAAAAGAAGAAGAAGAAGAAGAAGAAGAAGAAAACAAAAAGAAGAAGAAGAAGAAGAAGAAGAAGAAGAAGAAGAAAACAAAAAGAAGAAGAAGAAGAAGAAGAAGAAAACAAAAAGAAGAAGAAGAAGAAGAAGAAGAAGAAAACAAAAAGAAGAAGAAGAAGAAGAAGAAGAAGAAAACAAAAAGAAGAAGAAGAAGAAGAAGAAGAAGAAGAAGAAGAAGAAGAAGAAGAAGAAGAAAACAAAAAGAAGAAGAAGAAGAAGAAGAAGAAGAAGAAGAAGAAGAAGAAGTTCAGATAACAGAACAGTGCATTTTCATGCACTGTAATAAAGGGAGATAATAAATATTTGGAAATGCATACCTGCAGAGGAGAGTTATCTAATGCTAGACAGGTCAGGTTCAGGTCAGGAGTAAGGGAGACGCAGAGATGGAAAGGGTAAAGTATTAAAACTAGGCATGAATAGCTTAACCAATGCAGCGAAATTGCAACATACCTGGCGATTTGCTCCTGCGTGAAACCCAGGGACAAACCGAGCGAGAGACAGAGAGGAAGACAGTCCGACCTACTAGGCACCTTTACACCATGGCCTAATACCAGGATCTGAATGAATGGATAGCTACATGCCTGCCCCGCCCCCTTCGTTAGCAGAGAAGGTAAGGGAAGCAGGAGGAGACAGACAGAGCCAGAACGCAACTGGCTACATTATGTGTGGTGTAGGCTACCTCACAGAAAGGAGGATGGTGCTAGGCTAGTCACACTTCACATTCATTAGGCATGCTAATGACATTGTAGCTGTTTTTTTCTTTAATCGTGGAGACATCTTTTCAAATGAGTCTACAGGACAAATTACATGCATTTTATGAAGTAGAACGTTTTTTTCCACCATTGATATTAGACGGGTAATTAAACCGGGTGTTCTACTAAGTTAGTGCTATGAAGCTTAGGCTACATGATTGATATTATGCCTTGGTTTATCACGATAGATTTAGATTTTTTTTTAATTATTAGGTGTTTGACAGAGCATTCAAGTTCATTTCATGGTAGTGTTTGTAATTTACCTAGTTTTAATCTGTTGCCTAACTATGTTTTTACAGGTGTTCCTGGACAGTTTTGAAACCGAGATGTCTGAACGCCTCAAATAATCAGCAGTAAAGGTAAATATTCTTCATCCAGGACCTTGCCCCATTACTCTTAAAGCATAACTCAAGCCAAAATGCAACCTAGGGTCTTTTTGTAAATGTACCTGAGTCAAACTTTCGTTTGAAAGCATAATTAAGTCAGAAGCGCCACCATTAAGCTTGACTGTATTGTCGTTTCTGGGTCAAATGCCATTTTGAATGGGAGTCGTAGGGGCAGAACTATTTTGATACATGATTTTGATTCATGCATCAAAATAGTAGGCTAGTGCCCCTACGACTCCCATTTAAAATGCCATTTGACCTGAAAACGATAATAGGGTTGTATTGGAAACAAAGGAATCTAAGGTAATCAAATGCAGAAAACAGGGTGGTTGCACTCATATCGGTGCCAAGGTGCACAACGCTTTAAGGAAAGACTACCTGGCCAGGTCTACCCATACCAGGATGGCAATCAGATGGTGTCAATACCAATTTGACCCATAAAAAGTAAATGTCAAATAGGTACAGATAATCTGTATTAATCTCATCATTGCCAATGGATTTCTGTGTAAAATATTGTTTATCTTGTAAAATGTAGTCCATCTTCTTTCTGTTCACAGACAACAGAGACAAATTTCTCTAATACCAAGGTCAATGCATTTGACTGCTGTCCAGCCGGGTTGCCACCGAAAACTTTATGCATCTTGGACTGGAAGATGGGTGTGCTAGTAAGGAAGCTAGCTACCACAGCTTTTGCCACCACATCTCAGTGTTGGGAGGGAAGTTCACTCACTGCATAACTCTACCAGCTGTACCTTTCCTCCTCAGCCATGATCCGTAACCACCATGGTTTTCTTTCTAGGCCAGAAGACTTTGCAAACAAATAAGCAATAAATGATCATGCATTACAAATTTAGCCATGTTAGACTGTTAAGTTGTTGGCTTGTAGGCTGGGTGTCCAGTTAACAATTTCAAGCTTAGAGGGCAAATTCTCTCACCTAGGAGGGTAAACAACTTTTGTTTTTCATGAAATCTGCATTTTGAATTGATGGTCTACCAGTGAGGCTGTAGAGTATCGCGACACAATAGTGGCAAAAAGCACTTCCTTGATAAAACATGCATTGGTGTATTATATTATATATTATTTCACACACATTATATATATTAAATCGTGCCGCATAAATTCTCTCTCTTGGCGTCGCACTCAGAGAAACTGCTCCCCAAGCATGGAAGAAAATGCTGCGAGCGAGGAGGAATCTGACCAGCGCTCCAAACAGCCACTCGAAAAATCTATGCATAAATGCATGTTTTATCGCGTTACCACATCCAACTTGAAAAGATATGCTCAAGAGATCCATAACTTTCAGAAAAATGTTTTACTTTTGTTATGGATGAATATTATGTTTTGTTTTCATTCATGTCAATAAAATATTTTTCTCATAATCAAAGTGTAATTTGTCATGTAACAGAATAGGTAGGAGAGTACTAATAGTACAATTTTAAATCACACTAATATTATACTTAAATTGCATGCCTTTATAATGCTTAAAGTATCTTAAGACTATACTTTTATTAACATAACTGCAAACTTTCAAGGCAGTTATTGTAGTCAGGAAGTACATTTGAAGTTAATTTAAAATATTACAGAAGCATGCCAAATGAATAGAAATGAGGATGATAAGAGTGTATTCAAAATACACTACTACACTATTATTAGTTATACTGTAATGCATTTTAAGTACATTTCAATACACTTGGGATGTTACAAAATTATTACTCTTGACTGTGTTCTGAATGCTCATAAAATCTCTTTTTGTATAATGTACTTAAGAACACTTAAAGTTTGAAAAAAGTTGTTCCATTTTAGCACACTAATTACACTCAAAGTATAGTCAAGTTGGTATTAAGTTGAACTTAATACATAATTCAATACACTTAATTACACTTGGATTTGATGAAAAAAGTACAAACTGTACTTAGTACACTTTCAAAAAGTATACTTTTAATAGTTTTTTTTTTTTTACCTGGGAAGTCTTGCATTGACACCTCCCAGGATCCAGACAATGCAGCAGTTTAATGCAGAACTCATCAGTGAACACCAAGCCCATGCGACAGAGAGGATAAGGCCAATTACAATGCTTGTGGATATAACAACACGCTGGCAATGAGATCACGTCCGTCAGGGCCAGAAGGTACTTTAAGTACTCCGATTGGTCAGGAAAGACCAAGGAGATGTGAATAATTAAATATGCAGGCATTCTTTACTGTAAGAGGATATCTGGTCCTCACTCTGCCCAGACAAAGGAGGAAGCACTCGCACGCCTTGGACCCCCAACACACACCAAGCACCACATGTTGCCACACCCCCACATCCCAGAGAAGTTGCCACTAAATCAAGCTTGTTTATGGATTCGAATCGGGTTATGCCAGGAGTCCTGGCTCCTCTATGCAGAGGCCACGTCTGAATTACACCAATAACTGTATGGATTAGAATCCATTTAGCATTCACCAGGGGGAGTATTATTTTCAGCTGAACTTGGAAACCAGCCAACCTTTTGTTGTTGTTGTTGCTATTGTTTTTTTAATGTTGGCACTGCACAGCGCAGAGGAGACACAGAAATGAAACCAAACGGAGGTGTGGTGGTTCTGCAGTAGGCTGCGCTAAACCCTGAGTCTGTCCGCACAGAGAGGGATGACTGCTCTTCTGTTCTGGAACTGTCTGTTTTCGGCTACTTTACTATGGCTTCTCGGTGTCTTGGCTTCACCACCCCACCCCCCAACCCCCTCCCAACCCAACACACACACACAGAAAACAACACACAAAAAGGAGAAAGAAATGTCCATGATACTGGACGTAAAAGGATGGACTGTATCATGACATTCACAAAGAAATAAGCTTTAAGGAGCAGCATATGCAAGAGCACAAGCAGCACACAGAGGAGCATGAGGCATTACTTAATTAGTACAAAGCAACATCCACCACCACCGAGTGAGAGCTTTCCCTCACCAAAGAGGAAGCTCCTCTAAAAATAGCCCATCCCCGATGAAAGGAATAAGTCTCAGATGAATGGGTTTTGGAAGGGGAGAAAAACAAGTCTATTTTTAGCCTCCCTCACATTCATACGCTTATAAATTTATATGAATCAGTTTGTTTCTCGCCGTAAGCAAATGTGCACTTTCCTCCCCCTTGCTGTAGACGCAGCGTGAATGGTGATACGTGTTTTCTCAGATGTAACACAATCGGATGTGGCAGG
>NC_063209.1:18748814-18781314 GCF_017589495.1 Alosa alosa | reverse complement strand
ATTTAGAGCTCACGTGCAGCAGGATTATGCCGGGGAGCTAAAAATAGCTCACTGTGTCTTGCCATTTAAAGGTCTGAAAATGTTTTAAAATACCTTATTGAATATTTATGCAACTCTAGTCTACATTGAATATTTATGCAACTCTAGTCTACTATTCATCAATCTTTAGTGTTTATAGGGGGAAAGGATTGATTGATCCTAAATTGTCCTCCGCATATAATGCTGCTGTAGCTGCCCTGTTGAAGCACGGGAAACTGCCTCCGGTCAGACTTTGATTACCCCCGCATCAGCAACAGGAGACTAATCACCAAACGTTCCTATAATAATAATTGCCCCACATGAGGTTGAGGGTGAGAGGCAAAAAAAGAGGCACGCTAGTAGCACATGAAAGCGTTGTGATGGAGAGAGACATCAAAGCTGAACACGGGCAGGCTCAGTGTGCGGAGCTGCAGGAGCAGGGGACACTAATGAGAGAGCAAGCGCAAAAGGTCGGCGCTGTCACAGTGCATCGCGAGACAGACAGCTGAAGAGGCAAACAGATTATTACGGGGATGTCGCCTGCAAGGGCCCGTTCCCACCAGCAGGCTGCTGCAGACGCACTGGCAGCGTGGAACCCAAACTGTGTTTCGTGTGTAGGTGGAGACAGCAGTCGCGGCAGCAGCTCTGCACACACACGGTGTGTGCTCTAGGACAAGACAAAGACAGCACCCCACGGATTGTGCTCTCTCTCTCCCTCTCTCTCTCTCTCTCTCCCTTTCTCGCTCTCTCTTGCTCTCGCTGATATGTCTTCTCTCTCTCTCTTACTGAGTGTATATGTGTGTGTGTGTGTGTGTGCTTGAACACGCTGACGTTTGTTGCACAGGATGAAGACTTGAAACACCACGTCCAAGTGATTCCACATATTAACATTTGTCATTAGAAACACTATAAGTACCTTAAAAGGATTGTTGGCAGGTCTCCAGTGAATATATTGGGATTTATGGTGTCATATCTTATGAAGATGTAACAAGTCTAATAGACTTGGTTGGGGTGCTTTAGGGGAAAGGGGGGCCTTTGAGGAGAAGCTTGGAGACACCTTGGCCACCCATTTAATATTTGAATAGCAGCCTATAAAATGTGAACACTGACGAGAGGAGGGGAGGTTTGTTTTGAGAGTTAACTGAATTATTGTTGTCACATAAAAAGGCTGTCTTGTAGGCTAAGCTACCAAATCTTCTGTAATTCCTCTTCTTTTTTATGTACTGTATTTTCTCTCCTCTTCTCTCCCCTGCTCTCCTCTTCTCTCCTCTTCTCTCCCTGCTCTTCTCTTCTCTTCTCTTCTCTTCTCTTCTCTTCTCTTCTCTTCTCTTCTCTCCTCTTCTCTCCTCTTCTCTTCTCTCCTCTTCTCTTCTCTTCTCTTCTCTTCTCTCCTCTTCTTTCCTCTTCTCTTCTCTTCTCTCCTCTTCTCTCCTCTTCTCTCCCCTGCTCTTCTCTTCTCTTCTCTTCTCTTCTCTCCTCTTCTCTCCTCTTCTCTTCTCTTCTCTCCTCTTCTCTCCTCTTCTCTTCTCTCCTCTTCTCTTCTCTCCTCTTCTTTCCTCTTCTCTTCTCTTCTCTCCTCTTCTCTTCTCTTCTCTTCTCTTCTCTCATCTCCCCTGCTCTCGTCTTCTCTCCCCTGCTCTCGTCTTATCTCCCCTGCTCTCCTCTTCTCTCCTCTTCTCTCCTCTTCTCTTCTCTTCTCTTCTCTCCTCTCCTCTTATCTCATCTCCCCTGCTCTCGTCTTCTCTCCCCTGCTCTCGTCTTCTCTCCCCTGCTCTTCTCTTCTCTTCTCTTCTCTTCTCTTCTCTTCTCTCATCTCCCCTGCTCTCGTCTTCTCTCCCCTGCTCTCCTCTTCTCTTCTCTTCTCTTCTCTTCTCTTATCTCCCCTGCTCTCCTCTTCTCTCCTCTTCTCTCCTCTTCTCTTCTCTTCTCTTCTCTCCTCTTATCTCATCTCCCCTGCTCTCGTCTTCTCTCCCCTTCTCTCTCTTCTCTTCTCTTCTCTTCTCTTCTCTTCTCTTCTCTTATCTCCCCTGCTCTCCTCTTCTCTCCTCTTCTCTTCTCTTCTCTTCTCTTCTCTTATCTCCCCTGCTCTCCTCTTCTCTCCTCTTCTCTCCTCTTCTCTTCTCTTCTCTTCTCTTCTCTTCTCTTCTCTCCTCTTCTCTTCTCTTCCCATTCACTACTGTTCACTTGTTTTCTTTCTCCTGCTCTTTACCCCATTCAAAATGATTCTCACATTTGTAACTGAATGAACCACATTACCCCTGACCCAATAATCTCCCAAACTGTTAATGGACTGGCCTTGTTGAATAGGGCCCACCATAACTGGATTGTTCTACTGAGCTGAGTGACATGCTCCTTGATCCATTTCCCAGCAACCCTGTGTAGGCCTCACTGCTCCGGAGACCACATTTCTGGTTAGATGGGAGGAGGACTCCTGGAAGAGCAGTGGTATTCCCAGTGCTCCTAGTCTTCCTCCAGCCAGGAAAGGCTGCTTTTAGACCAGGACCCCCTGTAGAGTCGATGCAGCCTTAAGTGCTGCTGGGACCCATTGGCGTTGACTCTGATGCAGGTGCTACACGATCGACAAGGCGTGCTGAAAGTTCACAGCGGATGTTATATGAAGATGGACACTAGGAGTGAATATGATGAGATGGAACTTTTAAATGTGTCTAATGATATATATGCATATATATATATATATATATTTAGATTAGATTAGATTCAACTTTCTTCATTGTGCCGAGTACAAGTACATCTAACCAGAATTGAAAAAAATTGCAATGTGAACAGTATAGACAGGTAGTTCTAGCTAAGCAGGTAGCATGGTTTACAGTAGGGCTATGTGCAGTGTATTAACAGTAACATTATAAGAGCAGAATAAATATGGATATGCAGGATGGACAATATAGACAGATATTAACAGTTAACAGAGTAGTAAAAATGATGCCCTCTTCACATTAGCACTGTGGATATGACAGCGCTGGATAGCCTCTATGGTGGGGAGTGAGGAACTGGTGATGCGTTTTCACCACACTCTACAGTGCTTTGTTGTTGCTGATGAGACACACACACACACACACACACACACACACACACACACACACACACACACACACACACACACACACACATACAAACACAAACAAACAAACACAAACAAACAAACAAAAACACTCAGGTAATCTGGCCTGTCACTGGGTCCATTGCCTTCAAATGTTGCCTCAGGTTTTTCCCAATTACCCCCACAAACTGTTCTAGTTGAAGACAATACACACTGAGGCTTTCAGCTTTTCAAGTCCGTTTTTTGGAGCGGGTGGGGGGGATTCAGTGTGCGGCTTGATAAAGTTTCTGGCTTCCCTCCTCACTGAGACCACACTTCTCTGCCAGCGATCAGGATTCTGCAGCTGTTCCCTCCTGGAAGGATTGAAGGAAGCTTCAGATTGGTTAATTAGTTTTGCCTTTTAATGCTCATACAAATTGCTTGCGTATAATGACATAAGTCCGCTTTTGAATATTGCCATTAAGCACGGCTGCCAGTGAATGGAGGGGGTATGCTAGTTAATCTAAATGAGCTCAGATTTCTCTCGCAGCCATTTTCCCCTCATGGAAATGGTGAATAAGCCCCCGACTCCAGTCCCTGCGTGTTTTAAAGACTTGTCACTGTGGAATCAGGTGAGCAGGAGATGCAGTGGGGCGGAGGCTCTGTCCATCCAGTGGTGATTTTCAGCTGGTGTTACCACTGTACATTAATTTATACTACAAGGATTTCTCCAAGTGTGTGTGTGCGTGCGTGCCTGCGTGTGTGTATGCGCACGTGTGTGTGTGTGTGTGTATGTGTGTGTGTGAATGTGTGTGTGTGTGTGTATGTGTATGTGTATGTGTATGTGTGGGTTTGTTTGTGTGTTGTGTTTTTGTGTTTGTGTGTGTCTGCATGTGCATGAGCATGTGTGTGTTTGTGTGTGTGTGTGTGTATGTGTGTGTGTGAATGTGTGTGTGTGTGTGTATGTGTATGTGTGGGTTTGTTTGTGTGTTGTGTTTTTGTGTTTGTGTGTGTCTGCATGTGCATGAGCATGTGTGTGTGTGTGTGTTTGTGTGTGTCTGTGTTTGTGTGTCCGTATGTGTGCAAATTACCATCCACAATCGAGGGCTATTTCTGTCCTCTCACCAATTATGATGCTCGAAAATGTACAGACGTTGTGAGTGCGACCAGCTCACATGAAGACCTGAGTGTGATCTAGCTAAGGCACGTTTTCATTCGATACGACCTAATTAACCTCACATGCGGGGACTTACCAGGGTGCTAAAAATATCCTCTGATGAATGAAATATGACTGTTGCTGTTTCTAAATAATGCAGCCTCCTATTTCTGACTGCAGGAGACTCCAATTTAAATGATTCTTAATAGTTCTATCTAAGCACTGAGGTGGCTGGCTGCAAGACTGGATGGGTAGAGAAGGATGATGGATCAAAACAGTACATTGGAGGACATAGTAATTAGTGGGTAAAGATGAAGAAAGCTATGAGACACAATAATGGCATGATATCCTATGTGGACTGTTCAACATGACATCTGGCCATTGATTCTGAATGGGCCAAAATATTTTGGTCTCACAGAGCACCACTATATAAAAGGGAAAGTCTGTCCAACTATGAAACCACATCACATTACAATTACATAAACCAGTCTAGTTTCGTATGAAACACAACAATATTATGTTTGAATAGTCATTTCAGTTGAGCATTTCATTTATCTGACTGAATCAAGTTGAATGTAAGTGAACGTAAGAGAGTGTGATGCAACTCATGTAGCTCTGGCACACACTAGCCATATCCTATGTGTGTGCTTGTGCAAACTCAAGTGCACTGGGCATCTTTTATTTTGTTTATAGACACGTGCGTAGATACTTTTATTTTGTTTATAGATATGTGCGTAGATACTTTTACTTTGTGCATAGACACGTGCGTAGATACTTTTATTTTGTTTATAGATACGTGCAACGACCATGTTTTATTTTGTTTATAGATACGTGCGACTACCGTGTTGCTTTCTCTGTCGCCACTTCTCTGATGGATCCACTTCCGAAACCTGAGACCAAGTGGCGGTGTCTAACATCACCCCCAGGGTGCATTACAAGGCTTGTTCGCTGGCTCTCCCACCTCCATTCCTAGTATTGACTTGTCCTCCCCTCACAAGCCTGGAGGAACACCACCTGTGCACTTTCAAGTCCAACAGCTCCTGGTGAATAATACACCTCCAAAACCACTCCGGGGTGCCCCACCAGTTCACTACTGGCAACTTTAGTGTGGGTGGTGGTCTTGATTTGCATTTTTTTTTAAAAAGGGGCCACTTCAGCTTTTCAGCATGCTCTTGCTTTTCAGGCATCATTAGATAATGCTTATGTCTTTTGTTTATTGAATATGGCCACATTATTGCTGCCAACCATAGAATAGCATGGCACAGTAATATCATTCAGTTGCAATCACTCATCGCCCAGGCAATTATTTCCTTCAGTGGAGTTTTCTCTCATTAATATAACCGTTAGTTAAATAAATAAATAAATAAATAAATAAATGAAAAACATTTTGGTTCAAAACAAGTTAATCTCTAGCAAATCAAAGCATGGAGATACTTGCCATTGTTTGTGAAATAAAATTGTGAGAACACTAAGGTACAGACCAATTCATGAACTTGAAAATGTGTGTGTAAAGCCTATTGGCAACAGTTTACCCAGGTTTATTACAACTGGGATAAATATCTTCTGACCTGTGCAGTATTTCATATAAAAAATGCACAGCGTCAGCACAGAGGTCCTACTGTTTCGCTTAAGTTATGTGATGGTCCATCGGCCACAATTACAAAATGGAAGAATACTGGCTTTTACCTTAACTCTGTGCTGTGTGCAGCTTGATTCTAAGAATTGCTTTTGGACAGTGAAAGGCCTGTTCCAAGTGATTACAGGATTTAGGGACTTCAGTATGAAGTGAACTTCCTCTACAACAAAGGCCCTGTTTCAGTGAGTCGTTTAATATTAATGTGTGAGTATCTCTTACCTGCTCCCTGAGGTAGCTGCAGTGGCTTAGAGACTACTTGTGCCCTGACAAGTGCCTTTCCAGTGAATGTTTTGTGGCAGCGGGGTCCTTCCTGAAAAATGCATGCATTACAAGCATTGTCTTTGCTCTGCCCTTGTCTGCCTCAGCGCTTTCTAAACAACCAGACTGAATTTAATGCAACCTACTAAGCAAAAAAGTGCCACAGACACATTTGGTTATATTTGCATGCTCTATTGGCATCATGTCAATTCTGCATTTTAAAGGTTGTTTTATGTAGGGCCCCAAAGGTCATTGCTTAGCTGCTGGGAATTGTATATAAGTGTTGTTTTTTTATGTTTGGCAAATAGCACAAAAACAAACTAATCTTGCATGCATGATTGGTTTAACGTTAACTTGTTATGCTCCTATTCCATTAGTTTATGAATGAATACAATGCAAGGAATGTGCTCTTGTGGGAGACAGATATTGTTTCAGAGTGGGGGGGGGGGGCAATGCACACAGTCCTCGGCTAATGTAATGATGAGGTCGTTCGGTGCCTGCAGTGTTTGCGAAAGTTATTACAAAAGCCCCCTGGATCTGTGCATCGCGTTTGAAAACGCAGGGAGCCAAATTCTTTCGATGATCTCCCCCATTCTCTCTCTATCCCTATCGGAAGACACACACACGCATTGGAAGTTGATGAATGGATTTATTTTCATGCACCCTTGATGAGTGCCAAATGAGGACATAAATAGACAAACACTGTCGTGAGATACCCCAGCCAGATTTAGGAATTTGGGCTTCAACGCCTGCCTCTTTTTGGGTTTGTTATTTCATGCTTTTGTTTGTTCAGTTCGCTATGAATGTTTTCTGATTGTCTCAGAACATATGCTCCAAACTGAGCATGAAAGATATTACCTCTGATGAGCCATCAATCTGTTCCACACCACACAAGTGTCTTTTGTAAACAACTTGAAGAAAATGCTTAAACGTCCTCTTTTCATCTTGCTCCAATCTCTGAACATCTATCTCTCCACTCTATATGAACTGCCCCTTTTTATTCTCTTCTGTATGTGCATAACCAAGCTTGTGTGTTAATTGCCCAGCTGGGCCTGTCTTCCTATGTATGGGTCTTTGCAGAGCGCCCACTGTATATAGTGTTCCCGTGTGTTATTTACCTAAGCTTAGTGCGATATCTAAACGTATGAAAAGTGCTATGTAAATAAACTCCTGGCATTACTGCTAGGTGGGATAGAGCTGCTGGAATCCTACCCCCTGTGTTTTTACAGAAAATGTAAACTCAATTACGATGTGTAATGATGTTTTTTCTGCTCCATGGAGGACTTGAGCATTGTTCACTGTTGTCTCATGGCTACAGAGACCGGGCTGAATGGGGCTGATTTGAGAATAATCTTTTCTCCACTTCACTCGCACGCTCACTCACACGCGAACAGACAAAGTCTCTCTCTCTCTCTCTATCTCTCTCTCTCTCTCAGAGAGAGAGGCAAGCTGCAACAGGAGAGAAAGAGAGAGAGAGAGCATGTCTACCAAATTCACACAACACGAATAGACAGACATACACAAACACATGACTACTCCCACAACATTCATGCGCTCTCTAATTCTCTCTCTATATCTCAACCACACGCACACACACACGCACACCTACACACACACACACAGACACACACACACACACACACTAGCCCTATTCCTCTCAGACCAGTGCACACAAACAGTGCTTGCGCTGCCAAAGCGTTCAGCCGAGGAAGCCTTGGTCGGATCACAGAGGAGTCACCGTAGCGGACCCCTCACGGTTCAGTGAGGGGTTCTGCTCTGCCTGTCCCGGTGGGGCGGCAAGGCCACACTGTCCCGAGACACACTAGCCCACATATACATGCATGCCAATGGGGACCACAGCACCGCAGTGTGTGGCTGCATTTAGACTTTTGTCTTTGATCTCAGAGGATTTGTGTCTGTAATGGGCATATGACAAGACTCTAAACTAATAACCGTTTCTGAATCCTGTGAATAGTTTCTGCTTCAAGAGAATGCGGTGAGTTCTCTGGAATGTAGAGGTGGTTTCTTCTCCTCAGCTGGTGCCGGAGTGGGAGGCTGTCTGTCTGACCTGGATAGCCTGGATGACTGTCCAAGGGAATGTCTGTGTTGAGCTGAGCTGCACTTTGATGTGGACCATGGCTGGCCAGCCACACTTCACCACAACTATCCAGCCCTTTCATCTGCTCACACATATGGTGGGAAGCATGTTGCAATGCATATAGATCGTCCCCTATAGAGTGACATCCTATAGTAGGGTGCATGTGGCAGGGTTGCTTTGCATGTGAGTTTGAGCTATTTCAGACTTATAGTAATGGAAATAGTACAATCACACAATCCTGCCCATTATGTGCAGATAAAGAAACGGATAAACTAACTGGGATGATGATACAGGCATGTGTGTTGGAATTGGAATTGCTATTAATAATATTTCTGTTATGAGTTATTATTGACTTGCTAATTTAAAAGTCAATCATTTTCCCCATCTATATATACGTACACACACACACACACACACACACACACTACAGTAATGTATAATTTTGGTATTGCCTCTCAGGGTCTGATCTTGATTGAAAATGGCTCGTGATGAAATAACACGGTTCTCAGTAGCAGGGGGTGGATTCTCACAGGCTCATCCTTTAAGCACTCACTAAATCCATTCAAGTTCATTAAAAAGCAACGGAGAAAGAGAGAAACACACACACACACACACACAGAGCGAGAGAGACAAAGACAAAAGATCAAGAGCAAATAAACGTGTGTTGCTTTCAGCAAGCAGGGGCATTGTGGGGGTATGGTCTCTCAAAAGGCTGTATGATCCTTTTGTGGAGGCAGTTTGGAGACAAACACAATTACTCCAGCTTTAAAGAAACTCTCAACTGTGTGCGCAACCAAAAATAGCTGTCCGTGGGCTAGGAAGCAGGTCAACGCAAAGGAGCCCACGACTTGGCTTTATAATGGCAAAAAATAGATCATCTGTACTCTGCCATGCATGAACATGACCAGAAAGCAGCGCATGAGTCACTTGTATAAAATAATCATGCGTGCCTATGCACAGTACGTAGCGCCAAGCGACCGACACACAGGCACTACACCATGGAGTTACCTAACACCTGCAATTCATATGTGCTGTGATCTCAGAAGAAAACCCCCTGGAGATTATGTAAACCACAAGGACCTTAGGAATGGCAATTTCATAAGAAAAATTATGAAATAAAAATGATTAGTGCAATGGCTGAGATTGGTCTAAATGACTAAATAAGCATTGCAAACTGAAATATGTACATGTACACATGCATTAAAAAAACTTTAAAATCAAACTTTACTATGATTTATTGTGGTGCTCATTTGAAACTGCATCTGAGGGAATGGCCAACAAAGAGGTAGCTCGGTATGACCTGACTCACTTTGTATTTTCCAGTGAGGGTTGCTGATAAAAAGATGGCTATCAAACAGGACAAACATTAGTTTTTGATTATACACACACTCACACACACACACACACACACATTATGACCTGATTTCCGATATGGTGAATGTCACTTGCAATGTGTCTTTTTTTCCTCAGTTTATTCTGTGTACTCATGTTTCATAGCTTACTGTAAAGACAACATAGCACAGAAGTTTTTCAGTCTTGTCATGTTTGTAAACAATCGAGTTGTGTTATTGAACTGCTTGAAATGATGACACCGCGATGACATAACAAAAATTTGTACAACATTACTGGTATACATGAGAACAAGGTCCATGCTGAATTAATGGACAATATTCTCTAGAATGTTAATCATAAATATCACAGTTACTGATAAGTAAGGTGTCACCTGGATATATTGCTTTCATTCTTAGGCTTTGTCGACATTTGTTGTAGCCACTGACTATAATCCATTGGATGAGCTCTGGCATATTGTGCGGGTACTGCTTCCATGATGGTAGAGAGCCATTCACTGTATCAAAATGGCAGGCAATTCCTTTTGAATGAGTATATAATTTACTCCCAAAATAACCATAAGGTATTCATAGTAATTTACGAATCTGTCATTGATAGTGTTTGACGATCCTTATATAGTGTAAGGGACCTTCCTGGTACATAATACTATTTCCACACAACCATATGCTTTTGTCCAATCATACATGCTCAAAATACACTGTGATTACAGTGCTTTGCAAAACATGTTTCATACAATACACTGTACTTTAAGACTAAATGAAGACATTTTTTTTTTTGTCATAGGAACAGGAAGATTGTTCTCCTAGTTGTCACAGTAACCAGACCACTTACTGTACTAGTCTCACGAGTTATGTCATGTCTTATGTCATGTCATTACAGGAGGATGTGTTCATGAGTTCATAAAAACATTGTCTGGGGATGTGATCATTATACATCTCTCAAATACATCTCTCAAAATAAATAAAGTTTTCTTTTTCTGCCTAGGTTGTTTTTACTTACTGTAAACATTGAGACACATGAAAAATACTGTACTTGACTGCAACACACTTTTTCAGAAGCACATTTTGTCAAAAAAAGAAAACACACACATGCACACGTACACCACACACACACACACACACACACACACACACACACACGCACGCACACACACACAAACACACGCTGTGCATCCCAAATTTGTTTTGTGTATAAATAGTCAAACATCTGAGATGGGTATTTGGTATGTTTTCATTCTCACAGTGACGGCTGTTTGCGGCTCAGACTGAGTCTACTTTAACTTGGTTGTTATTTGTCATCAGTGGCGACGGCTTGCTCTTGATGCGCTCGGCAGCATCGTTGGAACTGTCGGGGAAGAACATCTTGGCTGTGCAAAGCGAGACAATAATCTTCTTGTACTCGCGCCTAAAGTTTTGGTTGAGCAGTCCGTAGACGATGGCGTTAAGGCAGCTGTTGAAGTAGGCCATGAAGTAGCTCGAGACGAAGAACCACTCGGGGATGAGCGGCGCCACACGAGCCGGGTTGATGGCCACGGCCAGGCCGATGAAGTTGAGCGGCGCCCAGCAGACGGCGAACAGCACGAACACCACGAACATGGTGACGAAGTTCCTCACGTCGTGCGGCGTGAGCTTGGGCCGGAACTCGGGCTTGACCCGCCGCCGCACCTGGATGACCAGGATCCAGATGCGCAGGTAGCAGTAGCTGACAATCATGATGGGCAGGAGGAAGTGGAAGAAGACCACAGCGATGGTGTACGCCGAGCTGGCCGACTGCGCGAACGTGCACGAGTAGACGCGCGGGTCGTACTGCAGCGAGCCCACGTAGAAGTTGGGCACGATGGCCACCACCGTCAGCAGCCAGATGAGCAGCACGTAGCACACAGAGTTCTTGTCACTGTACAGCCTGTCGTACTTGAGGCTGTGGCAGATGTAGCAGTAGCGGTTGATGGCGATGGCTGTGATGTTGAAGATGGAGCCGATCACGCTCAGGCCCATCAGGAAGCCGCCCACCTGGCAGTGGTAGAAGCCCAGGTTCCATCCGTTGTGGAAGATGGACACGAGCACCAGGGGATAAGGGTACACAGCCACCACCAAGTCCGCTACGGCCAGGCTCACCACAAATATGTTTCCTGGAGAAACACACCAAGGTAAAGTCAGAGCGATACATTACCATTTAGCAATCATGCGTATGATACATTACCATTTAGCAATCATATGATACATTACCATTTAGCAATCATATGATCAGTTATTGTTAATATAGTGAGAGTTTTTGTTCTTGTATTGTTAGATGACATTATACATGAATAGTTTCATTATTCATGTTCTGCATTTTAAATATATTTTTGAATATGTTTTGAAATATATAAAGACGTTTAAATATGTTCAAATATGCTTTACATGTGTTTTTAAAAAGTCATTGCATTGAAGCCACAGCTAAATCCTCAACCTCAACTTTAGCCTGAAATGCCTGCCATAGGCATTGGCCATTAGTGTCCAGCCAATGTGTACAGCCATGTGTACAGTTCACATGGGGAGACACAAACCAAAAAGTTTACAAAGCCACTGTTGAAGTCAATTCATCAAAGACACGCTTAGTGTTTTGCTGGATAACATTAACACGTTCAGCGATGCCCTGAATAAGCATGAATATGTTCACCACCTCAATAAACAAACAGGGAATGGCAAAATCCAATCTGCAATCATGCATATGCACATAATTACAACGTATGGTGTTTACCGTACATGTCAGAGTGTGGGCAGACTAGGATCGTCTATTCAAGTGTCTTATTTCTGGCACTGATCTGAACCCTCAAACTTTCCGCAGTATGGCGAGTAGGCCATCGGTTCACAACAATGGCTTATGCTTTAAGCTGACAGAAACCTTACACCTGCGCCAGGACTGAGTCAGTGCCTGAAGGAGATGCCGATGTTGTTTTCTTACATCATGACATTTAGCGCCTCTATACGCTTCCAGAGTCTGTCATCTGCTCTTCTTATTATAAGGATTTGTGTTGCACCTGCCATTGTCATATGATGTTTATACCACTCCATAGAACTTCTCTTAACTCCTCTAAATGTATGGCTTCTACTATTCATACACACACACACATATATATATATATATATATATATATATATATATGAAGGGTGCCCAGTTTTTTAGGGGTTTTTTTACGTGAACTTTAAGGGAGGAGCCTATCAGCCCCAAACTCTCTCAGAGAACATGAAGCATGTCGTATGACCTGAACATTGGTGACCTAGAACTTTCTCTACCCATCTGTCTTCCCTCATTACTGTTAAGCCCCGTCTGACGGTGGCCTCTCTGGCAAGAGCCCGCGGCCAGGAGGCACTCTCGTGGAACCAGTATGGAGTGTCTGGAAATGTCATGCATGCGCTCATTGTAGCTCTGTTCCCTGGTTCCGTCATGTCACATTGCGAGTGTCGAAGATGCTCCATAAGAAGCAGACTAATTAAAAAAAAAACAAAGAGAGAGAGAAAGAAAAGAGAGAAAGAACGCAAATAAACAAGTACACTGTAACATGCAATTGCTAACCTTAAAATAATTAGTGATCTTAACTGGTTTCTTTGTAATTTGTTGACTCTCTTAGCTTACACTTTGTTAATACAACTATCTAGTGAGGAAAGTAATTCAACTAAGTAACCTTTACTGAAAAGTATGAGTATGAGACTCCCCCCTACGGACCCCCAATAAATCTGGCATGCATGTAGAAGTCCTATATGTGCCTGTGTGGTGATGGTAATGCTCATGTTAAGTGATGTTGCTGAGTTGCTAGGGATTATAGGTAAATGCTACTTTCTTGTTTCATTACTGTTTATTGTGGCTTCTTAAGATGTGTACTGTACATGGTAGACCAACTGATGAGCAAAATGACTGTGTATGTGATTTTCAGAGCATTGTAAGGATTGCCATTAATAAGGAGACCATTCTTGAAATATGAAGGACATTTTAGAGGATAGATATGCCTCTTGGAATTCTGGGTTCAATGCAAAGATGATTACTTTCTCATTTAGCATAAACCTTCCCACTTGGAGGTGTCACAAAGTTGGGCCCTCAATGCTTACTTGTTTTATGTGTCTGTGTACTTTCTCTTGGGATGGAGTTGAAGTAGTTTGCACATAATTAATTTTACAGTGTACAGGCAACAATCACTCAGCATTTCACTCAGGTCTCCAACATGACCTGAGTGAAATTTGAATTTGAAATTTGAATTCTTGAATTTCCCCTAGGGATCAATAAAGTATCTATCTATCTATCTATCTATCTATCTATCTATCTATCTATCTATCTATCTATCTATCTATCCAACATGTTGTTGTTGTTGTTTGTCTGGCTTGCTAAAGTTATTGTGACCTGTTGACTTGACCCAGCTGTCCCATGACACCCCTTTACTGCCCACTCACTGCTACCACAACAGGCATCGAAAATCGCTAAGGTTTGCCAGTCGTTCCTCCAAATCTGACCCCCCCCTCCACCCGGCACGCTAACAGACTGGTCATTAGTGCTGTATTTCCCACAGCACTGACAGGAGATAGAATTAGGAGGAAAACTAATCATTTGCGCGCACATCATTCCTTGATGCCTTGCCACTGAGAAACGTGCAAAGGAGGCAAAAAATCAAAACAAAACAAAACAAAACAAACCAAAAGAGCGGAAAGGCTAAATTTAGACCATTAGAGTCCCATGGCAACCGGAGGGACTCCGTGGTCTAGCCTCTCTGATTGTGTTCCCAGAGTTCCATTGTCTTGGTTGGAGGTGATTTGTGACTTGGGCGATGAATGAGGTCAAGTTCTCCGTCATTAAGTTGGCCTCAAATTTGTCCAAATTGGTCGACCCAGCCATGAAGATGGAATTGATGGGGAATTTTTTTTTTTTTTTGTTTTAACTATTTCATGAAGCCTATAAATAAATGTTGAACTTGTGTTTTCACATTTTCTAAATGTAAATTCACTTCAATAGCATGTTGACAGATCTCCCTATAGAGAACTCTCATAGCTGTCTAATGAATTATTTCAGTGCTCACGCAGATGGATAATCAGACATCTGCTCAATGGCTTTATTAGTTTGAGGTGCATTACAGCTCCCCAGAAAGATCTTTAATTTGTTTTGTTAAAAGATAGGGTTTCAACAGGATATTTAGTCCTCAGAATTCTCACTTTCACTTGTAAGATGAAGACAAGCCACATTACAGACATTATGGCCATCACGGGGGGCACTGAACAAAAATAATGATGTACCATGTAGGCTTAACTATGATGTATTGTGTACACATGTTCTTCCTGTTCACAGTGCAGTGCACAGGCTAAATAGTCAGGAAAATAGTTAGTTAAGCCTACATGGTACATCATGTTTGATGATCTATATATCACAATGTGATATATAGATCATCAAACATGTTTCCTACCCATTAATCAGATTTAATGACTGGAAGATGGCCTCACACGATGAAAGAGGAGAAACTAGATGTGACGATCAACTAATCTTAAATGGCGAAGGTCAGGAAAGAAGCTATGGAAGATCACATTAATGGCTGCTCAACTAATACCACACAACTTACTCCACAAATTAACGCAGTGCACACAGGACATGGGGAAAGATCGTTTCTACGTGACACACACACGAGTCATTCAGTCCACCAGCCATTACAGGGCTGTCACTCTGAGCCTGCCGAGGCAGAGGAGAGTTGAGAGGCCAGGTTGAGGCTGTGAAAGACAGAAAGAGATAAGAAGAGAAAGAAAGAGAGAGAACGAAAGATGCAAAGACAGAAAGAAAGAAAAAAAGAAAGAAAAAGAAGAAAGATAGAATGAAAGAAACAAAGAAAGAGAGAGAGAGAGAGAAAGAAAGGGAAAGAAAAAGAAGAAGAAAGATGGAAAGAAAGAAAGAAAGAAAGAAAAAGAAAGAAAGAAAGAGGCTGAGCCAGCCTGTCGCCTCTCCCCAGTGAGTAGGCTAATGCCACTAATAGCATATCAGCTAAGGGGCAAACCTTTGGTCAGGATTATTCTTCTCCACTTCACACACTGAAAGAGACATGCCGCTAAACTCATGGGCTCTTTAGAGAGCAGGAGCAAGTGCACACATTCAGCGCGGAGGCAAAGAGACCGACTGATGCTTTATGTGGCTTTTACGCGCCCCTGAAAGGGGTGGAGAGAGGCCCCCTGGACCTCCGAGGAACACCAGGGATCCAGAGAGAACCTTAAGGGCCAAACGCTGTACATGTCTTTGCCGTACTGTCCTGAGTGTGGCCCTAAAGACCTACTGTAGAAACCTTAGCTGACACTGTTAAGAGATACTTCACGCTTTCAGAAGCGATTTGCCCTTGAAAGTCCTAAACTCTTTTGCAACTCACTGAAAACATTATGTAAAGATGCCATGCTGAAATAAAAAGGTGATTTAAACTTCACAGCGTCAAATTCACCTGGCGTATCAAGAGACAATAAAAGATAGTGTGCACTCTGAATAATGTAAACCAAGGGAGAGAATTAACAATTCAACCCAAGTGCGAACGCACAAGTTCGTCATCAGAAAATGATTTGCTTTGAGAAACAATTATGGGCAGCCCACACAAAAGCAGTGAGCATGAAGTCAATTTTGTGTGTTTGTGTGTGTATGTTGGTGGGGTGGGGTGTGTGTGTGTGAGGGGGGGGGTCTATTCTCTTCGCAGAGGTGGGAAGAGTGGGATCTAATTACTTTATAATTTTCCTGTTGACGAGCTCTGTTCACAATCCATGCGGTGAAGCAGGAGGAGAACACTGACTTCAGCAAATAGATGGGATTCTGGCATAATGGGATTCAAACAGCTCAGGCTCCCAACAGAGAGCCGTGTTCCGACTCAGATGTCAGAACTTGTTTATTTGGTCAGGAAGTGGAAATCGAATATGATGTTTCAATTAATCTCGAAGATGATGAATACATTCTTAAGTCAACACTGCAGCCACTGTCATCAGTCAGGTTGAAACGAGGGGCCACCAAGGAATTCCTTGTTTTGCTGTTCCGCACTAACCCAACAACAGACGAACAAATGGAGAGGGAAGGTGTTGAACACTGACCCAAGTATACTGAAGTGACAAATCAAAGTAAGAATGTGTGTATGATTGGCTCGGGCCGCAAGCTGAAACCATAGTCTGTGATGTATTAGGCTACACTATGGACGGCATCTGTTACGGTGGTAGATACATACTGTACATGCCTTTCGTCTGATCCATTAGAGGCATCACAACCAGCAGAGAAATGAAAAACAGCAGTATTTTTGATTTAGATCAAAGGTCTGTTGGATCATTCTGTCCTTTTCTGGAGACCATTTGTTTATGACATTTACTGCTGTAGAAATAATGCCAGCTGACTGGACTACGCAAACAACCATGATTTGATTTAGGATAGCCAGTCGACTGTATTTAAATCTGTCTGGTGCTTGTGCATTTATGTTGTGTTGCGCCTTGGCCAGCGTCTTTCATAAGGATTAAGTGTGCTCGAGAGCACTGAACATCTCATTACCTAAGACGAGGAAAGAGCATATTTCATGTATGACGCATCCTGCGCAACCTGGTCTTCATTATTGCTGTTCTATATTACACTGCACTGGGCAAGCTAATATACACTGTAGTGCCGGCTAAAAAAACAATATCATAGTCAGCCACACAAATACCACCAGTGGACAGCAGCTTGTCAGCTCTTAAGCTAGAAGGTCTATACGGACCACCAGGCACGCTGACTGCTCCAGGCACAGAGAGCCTGGGAACCCAACAGTGCCTGTCCAATACCAAATGCACATGGTCTACTAGGACACCATACCAGATTTCTTACAATCGCAATACGCTTGAAAATGCTGAATGTGGTTGGACTCTTGAGAAAGCATGTGGTCAGTGCTGCAAGTGCAACCAGCATGCCATGTCCTCATTCCAATGGGGTTTTGAACATTCTAACATAAGATTCCGTTACACAACAATTCAAAGTTCTAAAATTCTATGTTGAATTCAATGAACCCAGATATTCTTTAGAACGTTCATTTTCCAACATTCCAGTTACACCGGTGTGACGGCAGAGCCCTAGAGAGAGAGACCTATCTATGGACCCTTTCAAGAGAGTTCCATTATCAGCATCATAGTTGGCCCCACAAGACTTCCTTTTTAACATTCCATATGTTATCTTAATGCAGAGGAAGTAGATTGGGGCCCAAATAGAACGTTCAAGCATTGTTTTTGTTTTTATTGTTGAAAGGGTCTATAAAGCTCTGTGTGACGGTACACCTTTATGGGTTAAGAATGCCCAGTATGACAACCATTTAATTACGAATGTTGAGAATGCCCAGTATGACAACCATTTAATTACGAATGTTGAGAATGCCCAGTATGACAACCATTTAGCTCAGCTATCTTGAAACTCACAAATAATGTTTTTTCTTTCTTAGTCCTTTCTTTTTTGTCCTGAGGCAGATAAGGTCAATTGTCTATGGTCCAGTAATGACACAAAAGTCGCAACAGTAATATTTGTCCACCAACCAACATCAGCTTTCATAATTTGGCAATATCTCTGAGGCAAAGAATGGGACCTTTGTGGGACCTTATCAGGGAAAGAGATTTGACATTTGATATCCAGCCACCTGTTCAAGCCCACAACCACCCAAAAAATAGACTCCCGCATGCAGCGGCAGCTGCGGTTTAGCCTCTGACAGTGATTTTAGGGACGACCAAGGAGAAAGAGACGGCTCTTTTGCCAGCTCTTTTGACAGATTTGTCATCTCCTTACATCTCCTTTCCTTCGCTACTCAAAATGAAACAATTTTATAAAAAAAGAATCCCCAAGGAACAGCTCAAAACACAGCATGCCCTCTGACAAAAGGCAGACGTTGCCTGTGCTAGGCTATATGTTGTTTTAAATAGAAATATGAATAACTGTGACTGACAACAGTCTTTTGAACTCTAAATTGAGGGATGAAATGAATTTGAATCATAGAGTGATGAGGTCACACAGTTTACTATGTCTACTGTTTTGTTTCTTAGTTTGTCATACTGTATGGTTTCATCCAGTCTTAACATTTCCTGGAATTTACCAGAACAGTAGCTAAGGTGTACTTTTCTAAGAGATGCTTCAGTAAGTAAGTGGTCAAGACCACTTTCACCTACTGTATACCTTAACATGGTTATGCATGACAACAATCAAGGCCAGAAACATGGATGCAGCTTTTTAAGGTAGGCTACAGATCGGGAGGTTTCTCTCAGGGGAGCTCTTAAAGAGGCTGGCTTGAGAAGTATGTGTAGGAAGTAAGTTACTTTAGTAAAATATACTTTTCAAGTCTTTGTAAAATGCTGAGACACAGTTTTTTGATGAAACCCACCCCTGAACTGCAGTTTCAATGATGGTCTTTTCCGATGGCAATGACAAAGCGAGAGGAGCGAATAGCCCTAACCCCATCAGGCTAATGTGCTGCTACTCTTGAATGAACAGCAAGCTATACTTAATAAGATTGCCCTAGGCTCTAGTCAGAGCAACTAAGAGAAGAAAAGCAGAGAGAAGATAGAAGAGGAGGGAGAGATAGATAGAAAGTGGACAGAGATAGAGAAAGATGGAGACAGGAAGAAAAGAGAGAGAGAGCACAGTGAGAGAGAGAGAGAGAGGAATAAGAGAGAGTTTACAGAGACAGAGAGAAAGAAAGAGAGAAGATATAGAGAAGAGAAAGAAGAAGAGGATGCAAAAGATTAAGATGAAAGAGAAGAGGCAGAAGAAGAGGATGAGGAGGAAGAGGAAGACGAGTTAAATGGGCTCTTTATCTGTGATAGATGAGTTCTTAAAGATACACAGAGGAGGCATTCTGCCGCTCCATGAGCCTCCTCCACCTCACAGAGCACTATCACCACCCCATGGGCCTCCTCCACCTCACAGAGCACTATCACCACCCCATGGGCCTCCTCCACCTCACAGAGCACTATCACCACCCCATGGGCCTCCTCTGCGGCCGTCTCCATGACATCAGGCCCCAGTGATGGGCAGCATTACACTCGCGCTACGGCATCCTTGTTGAGACGGGGCTTTACCTAACAGCAGGGAGCGCCTCGACAGTGGCGTCGGAGCGCATAGACGCTCCGCAGAAGAGTTTCTTTAATGAAAAATAAACGACTCAAACGAACCGGGGGGAGTTTAAGCTAAGTCAGGGGGTGGGAATGATGGCGTGGGGTTGCCGTTGAAGAACAATGTGTTAGTACATGCATGCATAGTGAGGATGATGACGGTGAGGGGAGGGGGGGAGGAAGAGGAGGGGGGAGTGGATGTTTGGTGTGTGTCACGTGACGACGCTAGACAAATTACATATTCCGCATGGGTCACTGGAGTCCATGACAGGCCATGGGATATGGACTCCCAGGAGGCCAGTATAATGAAAGAGCCATTGTAGGAGGCTAAATGGAATGGTTACTGGGTTCATTTGGCCAACTAATCAAAGTACATGGTGAACTTTTCTCGGGGGGCTGCTGATTTTCATTTAATTTACACATTAGTCTTCACCACCATTCTTTGCTGCTGCGAATGGAAACCTTATGATTTTTATTTAGATTACTGTTTGGAAAGAGTGTGAAACAGTGGTGTGATTCAAATAGTCATTGAGACATCTTCAAGGAATTCACCTCAAAATACAGAACACAACAGCCACATGGGTGGTCAGTCCACGATAGTGTTGATGCCAGATTAATTTACATTCCATTTTGAAGAGTTAATGGCATCCTATTACTTGGGGTCCTCAACGTTTGAAGAGGACACACACTAATAAGTGAAGTTGGTAATGCTCTTGAGTGCAACTATTACATTACATTGTCTCCCTCTTTCCCCCTGATGTCTGTGAAACGGGCCCATCTTAACATAGTCTTCTCATGACCAACTGGGACGCATAATTGAATGTGCCCAGTGCCACTAATCGTGTTGAGAGTCTGGTTAGCCACTTGAAGACAATATCCTTGAAATCAATGCAGACAAATGCTTGTTGTTTTTTAGCTATCATGGAAAAGAGAGAGGGAAGAGTACATGGACCGCCCCACTTCACAATCCATCTTCTCCAGAAAACAGAGCATATGTTATTTTTAAACACACCCACCACACCATGAATAGATAATAAGCCCTGCTGAGGAATAGTGGGGATGGGAATACAATTAGAGTCTATCTACCCAGCTTATGGTGTGTATACCTGTAACAGCAGGGTTTACGCAGAGAAAAAAAAGTAGGTTAATCATTTAGTAGTTATGTAAGCAGTGGTGTTCTACAGATTCCAGTGGAGTGCCTGAGGGTGGAATTTGACTGCTTTGTGCTTGTGGCATCCTGATCATGCTGTTGGATAAGAAGGAGAAGACAAGTGCACCGCCTTGCCCGCATAGCTCTGCCACAGAAATCAAAATAGTAATTTAAATAATAATGTGGTAATAGTATATATACCTCTGCATATAGCCAAATGAGCTGGCTTATATGTGGGCTTTTTCCAGTCATGTAAAATTCAAAAGTGTATAGGGTTTTGGAAAGACGGCGGCTGAAGTCTTCCAGCGCAGTGTGACATTGCGCTTGAGTTTGTGCGTGGTTTTGTGTGGACCCAATGAGTTGGGCTGTCGGAGGGCGCAGCCTTCACTGGCAGCCGAGAGTGGCATATGGATGGTGCCACCTGGGAAATGTGCTTCATCTACACCACACTGGAGGATTGGTTGGGGCTAGTTCTGTTTGATATGAAGCCAAATACCTGCATCGCCTTAAAACATGCCATGCAGCCTGGCTCTTTAGAGTGCAGTGCGTGGGGTCTTGTTATGTACAGCACCTACACAGGGATGTGTGCTAGACCTTCATCTAAAGAGTTTATGCAATCCAGTTGCCCAGCAGTATTTGACCTATATGAAATCATTATTTTTCTTATGCCAAGCCTTTCTCACTTCTTGTGCACGGTGTATTAACACAATGCTTTGCTACCATAACTTATTACAACCATATTAGAATGCCATTACCTATGGAAATAGGTCTTAAAAATAGACCACTCTCCATGCATTTACTGTATATTGATTATATGTGTGATAAAAGATCTGACAGAAAATCAGCTAAGTGCAATTATTTCATCCTGCATATCAACACATGCAAAGTCATCAAGAATATTTGCTACGCTGGGAATGCTTTCCATCATCGCACCAGCAAAAGCCATATCTAGAGGATAAACGGTGAGTAAGCTATGCGAAGGGTCGACATTACTTCTAGGAGAGACAAACATCTCTCATCATACTGAAGGCATCCGTGAAATTCAGTGCTTTCCACATTATAAACATTAAGTGATTCGCTAGTCAGAACACGCACACCAAACTCTTAGCCACCTGCGCAAACATGTGAGCCTTCACATTGACCCCATGGGTCGAGGAGTCACATCTCACTACTCTTGTTTGCGCTGAAATGTTTAAATGTTCTGGTAATGTACGCACGAGGCATAGCATCGCCATCCACTTCTAGTGTTTGTAAGGAGTAAACATACACGAGAAACGAAATCTATAGTTGGCCACCTGTACTAAGGCGATGTTAAAAGTCCCACCTCAATAAAGAGAAAAACGTGGCGAACAGCTTTAGATTAAATGGCTTGAAAGCTTTTCGCGATTTTCCTGATTATTCAGGGTATCATAATCCCTGCACAATCACCAAAATAACAGAAATAAACAACATGTGAAGGAATGTTCCATTAGTGAGGTTCTCAAGACCTTGCATACGAAATCTTACTACGCATTGCTATATACCCAGGGTTACCAAGGTTAAAATATATAATACACACTTTTACACTGTCACATCTGGATTTACGCGCACCCCGACGACTTTCAGGTGTGAATAAATCCTACTCATTGGTCATTTGAAAGGCTCTCCACTTGCAATTCCCAAAATGTAATCCATGCCTTTACTATTTCCAACGTACCCGCTGTGGGTTCACAAACTTGTCACGCTGACGAAAATAATACCTACCTGCGTTCCTTAGTTTCTTGTTTCTGTACACGGAGAAAATGACCAGCAGGTTGCCCAGTATGTCAACGACGATCGTGAAAATCAAAAACCCTCCCAAAGTTGGAGGCACCCACGCAGGGCGACCCAGTGTCACTTCGTGCGGGGTCAGTGAAGAACTGTTCATCAGTCGGCTGCCATTTATTTTCATTTTATCGTATCCCTCACTTTCTCATACTGCAAAATAAATCACTGACGTGGGTTTCATTAGACTTCTGTGGTATTTCGGAGTCACCAACGCGCAAAGGTCGCAAAAATATAAGAAAAGCAACGAACTCCGAGGCTCCCATGGTGTCCTTGTATAGTGCGAATATCTGACCAAAACTTAAATACCTGTTTGCAGACACGTGTGACCACAAATGTATACCTTTGTATCTGCCATCACATTGTTGTGTGAGATCCGATCCGGCGTCAAGTTAAGTTCCACTGAAATACCACGAGCGCACATAATTGGTGACTATAGAAACGCTGCCCCACCGTGGATGAACTTGAAAGATCGCAACTCCACTGGCAACAACTGACATGCTCATTCATAGCACTCACATGAGCAGTCGGTCGTTTATGCATGTATCCATTCATTATTTTAGCCATTCGCGCAGCACCTTATTTTCCCCATGTTTGTTTCATTCACAAATTTGCGCGATAAGATGCTTGATGGGGACGATAAGACTGACGACTAGCAACAACTGTGACTTGCTGATGGAAAAAAAATGTTTAGGCTACTATATTTCAAAAATGATCGATAGATCATAAAATGTATTTTCTACTGAGATTGATTCATTTGAATTCTCCTCACGTGTTCAGGTATAGGCCTATGACACGAAAGGGGTACCGATCTGTTAGAGAGAGAAAAAAATTCTAAGTGAGAATTCTGCATTAACTGCAAACACGTGGCATTATGTGGCACGCAGCTTAAGGAAATACATCCTTTGGTTTATTATTTCAACCATGAACATCGCCCTGTCTTGATTACTGTAAGTAGCCTACATGTTTCTTAATGCTGGCTCACTGAGTGGCCCTCTGGATCATTTAGGTATTAAGACTTCCCAAAGACCCAAACCTCTGACACTAAATCATTAAATAGCGTTACCATGTAGATTACCACTTCAGTGTAATGAATGCACTGCAAGTAGACAGTTAGTCAAAGTGTTGCGGAAGTGAGGATACACAGATTATTGGAGATGGTAACCAGTCCCGGCGGCATGGGGGGGCTTTGGGGGGCCAGGCCCGTCCTGGAAGTCATCCGTGCCCGCCCTGAACGAGCTTGGCTGCTCCAACCAACCCCAATCCCATAGATTGATTTTGAACACTTATTAAATGTAGGCCTAGCCTATACGTTTGTCAATCTAGCAAGTAGCAAATAAAACTGGTAAAATCTGTATTATTCCGTAGCTAATCAATCAGGAACATTAGGTAAGCCCATCACCTAAATGGAGAGGAGGTTACGTGGCGCAGTCTACTTCACTTCTGCACTAACCTCTGTCATCCGATGACAAATATAGCTTATCGGCTCGCAGGTAGGCTATATCTCATATCGTAGTTAGTAGAAGTATGCCTAGTAGTTTCTGGGTTTGTTTGATAGCGTTAACCTTTACAGTTTTTTTCTTCTGACCTAGTCGGAGAACAGGGAGCTTACCACTCCAGGGCCGAAGTTATCCGTAACTTCGGGGCTAACTCCCTAACACTCTATCTGAAAGTGGTTAGCAAATGAACGAGGATTTTGGTTTTATCTGCGGATTTATTTTTGCATTATTTTGAATATGACTAGCTCCAGTCTCAACAGCACGTCTACTTTTTCCACACGCATCTCAGTTCTAACACACATATCCCCTCTCGCTTTCTCTCTCTCCATCCCTGCGCACAGGGCTCTCTTAAAGGAGCTGCACCATTTTACAACAATTGCATCTACATTTTCATATTGGAATGTTTTGTCAAGTGTAAGCTTAAACTACCGTGATCAATTTAAGTTCCAGTGCCCCCCCTGGAAAGGTGTAATGCCCGTCCGTGAATTTGTGTCTGCCGCCGGGTCTGATGGTAACACAGGCTGCAGCACCTTCATGGCAAAACAGTCAGTGCTGCCTGGTCATTTGTATGCAAATATGGATGAGAGCCTTATGGACTCATTGGCTGTATTATGCATGGTATTTTTGAGAAGATCAAGTCATAGACTTTTACAATAAATGGAGGACTTAAAAGGTGACAGCAGTGACTTTATTCTCTTTCCCCATAAATGTCAAAGCACAGAGGATAAGGTTGATTTCTGAATTTGTTATGATATACCTATATACCCGAGATCCTCATCTTTTGGAGCTGACAGGTGTTCATAGAAATGTCATTATATTTCCGCTCAGGATAAAAATGATATCTCAGCAGCAAGTGATCACACAGCAAAATAATCTTACAAGTAATGTGTAATTACCGCAATTACTGTACTTCATTTTTTTAAATCATTTTCATTTATTACACAGATTGTTTTCCTTTACAGGGCACTTTTTACATCGACATTTTTCAACGCTTCCTGATCCTGGTGCCAACTGGAATGAGGTTCCCATACATTTGTTTGGTGTGTTTTGTGTGTGTGTGTGTGTGTGTGTGTGGGGAGTGGGGGGTGACCTCTAAAGGTAAGGACATGGATTGTTGTGTGGGGACACCTGGATGTGCAGCGAAATGATTTCCTTATCAGAGGATTGGAAGAGATTAATGAGCTGCTGGGAGAGGAGACAATTTAATGAGGAAGCATTCAATAGCATTTAGCATTTGCTAATTCATCAAGATAGCAGAGCCCTTCACGTATATTGATGCTCCACTACCCACACACACCATCAGCACACATTAGGAATAGTCCTCCTCCAGTCCCCCAACACTGTACACTGGGCAGAGAGGGGGAAAGGACAGCTTACATACAAATGATGCCCGCTAGCAGCACATTTGTTCATGGGGGGAAAATGAGAGGGGGGTGGAGAACTGAATGGATATGATCATTAACAGCCCATCGCCATGTCCTTCTCCACCCAATCAATCAGTATGGAGACCCCATCCAATGTGGGGCGAGAGAGCGTCTCCTAAGCACCTTGAAACCAAAACCTTTGATCAATCATGCACGCCTGCAGAGCACAAGCCACCGTTTCCCCTACAGCCAGAGGTTTTTTTTCTGGAGAGGACTGTCAAATCTCTCTCTCTCTCTCTCTCTCTCTCTCTCTCTCTCTCAAAGTATGTTATCACCTGCCACAGAGCTGCATCTGTAGGAGATGTCGCTGGTCCTGGTGTGCTGTGGAGAAACTGACGAGACCAGTCTGTACTTTTGCAGGTGGCTTAATGAGCCATAGTGTTGTGGTATGTGTGTGTGTGTGTGTGTGTGTGTACTGTATGCATGCTTTTGTTTTTCCCATGGCTCCGTTATGTAAGCATTAAAGCAGGACGTGTCTTTCTCCAGCTCGACAACGTGAGTGTGTGAGACACAGGTGAGCCTCCGTGTGTTAATCAAGACATGATCAAGAAATGACACCGATACACATGTTTTCACACACTGAGACACGTACTGCAGACTGGTATATAGCCAAAATAACATTTGCTCACTACATGCAGGTCAGGGGGGGGGGGTCATCTTCACATTTCTGTAAATGCTTTCCAATGCCAGTTGCGTAACCGATGCTTTGATTAAGATGTTAGAGAAAGAAGGATGTTCAGGCGCAAGCATCCAAAAACACCCACCGTAAGGCTCAGGAGCTTGACAGAGTAATGGCATGTTCCTACTGTACTTCACTAAGTAATTAAAACCAGTCATCAGTGATAATATCAGTGTGTAGACATGTCTTCTCTTAAAGTTTGACTGCTCCTCTCAGATGAGAAATCCCAACACCTGGGATCTTCTGTATTCCATCTTCTTTATTCCATCTTCTGTATTCCATCTTCTTTATTCCATCTTCTGTATTCCATATTCTGTATGCCATCTTCTTTATTCCATCTTATTTATTCCATCTTCTGTATTCCATCTTCTTTATTCTCTCCACTGCTATGTCTCCATTGGTTGTCAGTGCAGGTACAATGTGGCATTACAAATGTACGCTTGAGAGGTATATAACCTGTCTGTCATGCTTCACACCAGCTCAACAACAAGATAAAGTCATCTTTACCTCAGTCAGAAACAGAAAGGGGGGGAAAAAGAATCAAATCAGCACGTAGTAAATAAACCGTGGCGTTTGGAGGACAAGAGGGTTGAAAGGCCACAGGGGTTTTCACGCTGCGTCTCGGTTTCTCCTCCCGGTCACACTCAAAGGAATTGGAGACGGTGCAGATCCCTCTGTGCTTGATCGCATGGATGTCAGATATGTACTGTAATTGAAAGGCATGTAACCCTTAGCTAACCTACAGTCGAGGGAAAAAACCTTGGGCCCTTGTATATTTATTTGCACGTTTCTTTCTTTCTGTTTTCATAGCGGGATGATGTGAGAAAGTGGATACAGGACGGAGGCCATCAATAAATCATTAGAGCGCTCAAGCTACCAGCGCACCAAGTTCATTCTCAGAGAGCTCCTTTGTTGTTTGAGTGTAAACACTGAGAAGCAAGTGCATGGGACCAGCTCCCACAAACATGAAGCTCTTGATGATTTAATGATCGAAATGGTATGAAATGAACCTATTAATTAAGTGTGCCAATGGAGCACAAAGGGAAATGGAGATTTGCTTCATATGTCCACGAGTGTGTACTGTAGAACGGAGAGAATTCAAAATGAGCCTTGCGGTAGGAAAGAAAAAAAAAAACATGAATGCGCTGAGAAAGAGAAACCATCCTGCTTTGTGGTTTGGTGACTATTTGAAATGTTCTCTGCTGTGAACATCTGCTGGCTTTGGTCTTCCGTGTGAGGAAAATAACTGGGGAATAAAATAAAATTTAAAAAAAACACACACACACACAGCCACACTGTGCAAGTGCAACCCAAATAAGGAGCACTAGATAGCACATTATTTGTGATTCGCTGTGACATAAGGGTCTGATGTTTTGACAGCATGTGGCCATTACTCAGAGGCTGGCTGACACATGAGTCGTCAGTCCTGCCCGCTGAACTCAGTAGTCCTCTCAGAGGCCATGCTGAGGGAGAGAGAGAGAGAGAGAGATAGAGAGAGAGAGAGAGAGAGAGAGAGGAAGAGGAAATGGAAGAGGGAGAGAGAGAAGGCCTGTAAGAAAGAGAGAGAGAAAGCAAGAGAGTAGAACTAGCAGTAATAAAGAGAAGATGAGAGAGAGAGAGAGAGAGAAAGCAAGAGAGTAGAACTAGCAGCAATAAAGAGAAGATGAGAGAGAGAGAGAAAGTGATGAAGCTTGAAACAAGGGGGAGAGGGAGAGAGACAGAGGGGCAGCCAGGGGGTTGAAATGAGGAGAGGGAGAGAGGCAAAGAAAGAGAGGAACGGAGAGAGAGGGAGGCTGGAGGGAGCTTGGGTCAGTTTGCAGAGCCACATCAGAGCGCGACAGGGCGCTGCGATCCCTGCTGATATGCATCAGCTTGGACCGGGGCCCAAACTGAGAGTCAGGCCAAGCAAGGCTCAATGGAGCGCGAGAGTAAGATGGAGGAGAAGACGTCCGACACGAGGGATACATTTCAGCCTCCTGATGGAGCGCAGGAGGAGCGAGGCCATCAAGGAGAGGAGGGAGGGAGGGAGGGAGGGAGGAGGGAGGGAGGGGGTGGGGGGGGGAGATAATGAAGGAAAGGAGGGGAGTCATCGGGAAAGATGGATGGGTTCTAGAATGGAGGGATGAGATGGGGAGAGAGAGAGAGGCAGAGAGAAAGTGAGGGTGAGAGAGAAAGATAGAGAAAGAGTGAGGATCGAGTTACAGAGAGACAGAGGAAAATAGAGAGGAAGAGAGGGAGAGAGAGAAAGAGAGGATAAAGTGATGAAAGACAGAGGAAAAGAGAAAAGGAGAGATAAAGACACATAGAGGGAAAGAGAGAGATGAAAGGAGGTTGAGGAAAAGAGTGAGAGAGATGATGCGGGGGATGGGGCCGAGACAGCTCAGAGTTAGACAAGGCGCTGTCGATTGACCTCGATGGAAACACCAAACTTTTTTCGCCGGCTGCCTCCTTTCATGAGCCATAAGCGAGATGAATGGGCGTGTTCAGGCACTATCGTGTCTTAGAGACGGACAGAGAGGGACTTATCTCTCACACAGGCCTGCGTGTGCTGAGAGACGGAGAGCAGACAGGCCTCAGAGGAGGGAGGAGAAGCAGAGGCCAGACCTGGTCAACAAATCACTCTTCTTTTTCGCACATAACCTTGAACCAAACTTGGTAGAAGTGTTAGGAAAGAGTTACAACTAGATGAAACAAAATAAAGAAATATGAATTCTTTAAAGAAACAATATCAAAGTATAATCATATTGTTAATATCTCCTATATTTCTCCAATGACATTACTGTAAGGGTTTTGTGAGGAACTTAACCAGCAATCAAGGTCAAAGCTGCATGGGATTTAACTGGTAAAACTTAATCAACTAATCAGGCATGTTCTGCTTGTAAGAGCGGCTTTATGAGGATCCCAATAACCCTCTGAGGAAGTCCGTCTAGACTGTCAAAGAACATAGTGGGAATCAATTGACCTATTAAAAATACTACTGTGTGCTGAAAGACTTGAGCTCAGATTGAATAGCAAACATATTTCAAGGGGAAAGTAAACGCACTTCACAGAGATTGGGAAAATATTTAATTTGAGAGAGGCCCTACACCGGGTGGATAATGCAGTGATTCTGAGGCAGAAGAGGTAAGGTAAAAAATCTTGATATAAGTACTATCTCTCTTTTTTTGTGGGAAGACAGAGGATCATGACTAGCCTGGCTCCGCCCTCCTAAGGACTTGTGCTCATTTTTCATTTTCCTTCAGTACGTCGTCTGGGTTTGCGGTATATTCACGGGTTTTTCCAGCCAATCTTTACCTGTCCAATCAGCGAACAGAGGGAGTGGGTGAGAACGATGATGTTGAGGTCGTGCAAAGGCGAAACTAAAACTTATTGTGATAAACAGAAGCAGCAACAACTGCAAACGTCAAAAAATGCAGTTGGAAAAATGCAGACATGTATTTACAGCAAAGGTAGACTCACATACATTGTTTCCTGACTGTTGATGCTGTTTATTGTCAATTTGTGAAGTTTAGTTAAAGTAGGAATGATCAATGTGATTAGTAAGGCTGGACCAATGATTTCAAAGTTTGTGCCCATTGCAATGCAAGTGTTGCAAATGTTTCCCAATCGAAAGTTGCCAGACTCTATTACTGTAATAGTCTGGACATTTCCAGGCTAGATCATGACTAGTTCAGAGTGAAGAAGGTATCAAACATCTCAAATTAATGTAATGAAGGTTGGCTGAATATCATTACAGTAAACTCATACTGTATAGAGGAGCATCAATGCTACTGTGTTTGCAAATACATTTCAGATGTCAGATAGCATATATCCCACACCTTGAGTATGTGTGTGTGTGTGTGTGTGTGTGTGTGTGTGTGTGTGTGTGTGGCGTGCGTGTGTGTGTGTGTGTGTGTGTGTGTCTGTGTGTGCTTTTGTGTGTGTGCGTGTGTGTGTGTGTGTGTGTGTGTGTGTGTGTGTATGTGTGTGTTTTGTGTGTGTGTGTGTGTGTGTGTGTACGTGTGGGTTTGTGTGTGGTGTGGTGGGGGGCATCCAAACATCCATCTTATGAAGGAGCTTAATGCTCTGTTTATTGCCTCAGAACTTGCCCTTGCCCTGTTGAAAGAGCTTTTCTGTAGCATAATCCCAACATGAAAATCGGATGAAAGACATTTTACTTGAGGCAAAGGTTTTTTGAAGAGGATTAACCACATTGGATGTTTTATTGAGTCCATATGATAATCTCATTTAAGGATCAAAACAAGGTTTTAATCAATCAAAATAATTAGAGCCGAGTATGATTCAGACTAGGGAGCTACCTAAAAGAATAAACAAAAACACTTCAGTCTGCTCTACGTTTCTGACATTGACGCCTTATTGGAGACCTTTTGTTCTGCTGATTGCTACGGGGCTAGCGACAGAAGAAGTTAATGCGTTGGAGCTGTGTGTGAGAAAGACCTAGGAGTCACCTTTAGGGAAGAGGAGTGTTTGTACAGAACAGACGAACAAAATGTGCGCTATTTCCAAATATGAGAGCTCTCAGGTGAGAGATAATACAGTCAAAAGCCTTCACTTTAACCTTTACTTGATTTTGTAGCAAAGCAAGAGAGCAATGACCCCACCTGGTCTTGAACCCGGGTCTCCAGGGAACTAAACCTGCAGCTTGACTGCAACGCCAAAGATCCAGGCCCGTTGGTACTCAACTGTAGCGACGGTACTCCGTCACAGATTTGTGTAAAAATATAAATCTACAGGTGTTTAAGAAATGTTCTTTTGGTGATTGTAACCTAAGTGCAATACAGTAAAACACAGAGAAGTGAAACGGAAGTTGTTTGCTTCTTACCCAGAGAGCAGTTCACCAACACCAGCATCAGTGGTGTCTTATTAGGCATATTCCATCTATGTAATAATCAGGTAATAATGTTCGCAGCGGCCATTTTGTTGATATAGAAAATGCATAGGTAGGTTTATTTAATGCAGCTGTCAATTGACAAGCGCGACAGCGCCGGTATTATCGCTGTAGGCTATTTATTTATTTGTACAAAATGTTATGTGATGGTAGGCCTATGTGTGCAATAGGCTAGCCGTTCTAACAACAGCAATACAGGCTGTTCTAACAACAGAGCCCTAGAGTCACCCACTGTCAGAAACATACCTGTCAACTTTTTTCCAGCTGTCTTCCTGTTTTAATATTTTCCCGTAAAATATCCCATATTTTATTACTCTCATTACATATAGCCCCATCGGACTTGTCCGTCTGTTGTCCTTTTGCTACCCCCTGCCCTTCCAGCGAAAAGATGTTTTTAAAGCATCGTTTTGCTTGCCTGAACTGAAGGCGACCTTAAAGTGATCAGAACAGCGTGGGAGAGAGCATTTGACGCCAAACTTTAAGCAAAGTCTCATTAGACCTAGCTTCAGTTAGTGCAGCAGTTTTGTACGAATTCTTGCTCTCACCAGAGGGCTAGCAACAGAAAGACGAATGTTGAAATTTCCCTGTATTTTGGGTGAGTAAACTGGAAAATCTCCCTTATTTTCAATGCTCAATGTTGACAGCTACAGTATGGTCAGAAAACGAGAAGAAAATGACTGAGGAGTTGAGTCAGCGCAGGAGAGACTTGTGGCTAGACTTAGGATAAATAGTCTAAACTTACAGCCAACTCCTCACATCCATCGCCATTATTATATTTGTATTAAGCTATTAATACTATATTAAGTTAGATACGTTTTAGACAGTACAGACAGCCGACAGCTGCCCCCTATGCAATATGCGGAGACATCAGCAGTAGCCTGATGTAGTCGCCTACCGTAGATTAGCCTACCTTTGGACGTATTGCATTTGCATATAGCATTGCTAGGTAGGCAATGTTAGCCAACGTTTTACAGTAGCCAAGACTAATATTTTTTATTGATGGTGCGCCCTTGTCAGCTCGTCGGCTATGCACGGCAAGTGGCAAATAATAGGAACAAATTCAGCGGAGAAAGATATCATAATTCTGATAATTCTGATATGTATTGTGTTTTGTTCACTTGGATTTTGGAAATGTAGAGAAATATGTTAAATTTTTCATTTGTTTGATGTGATTTCCTGTATTCTGGTGCATTTTGGGGATGGCCAATACTAAATTCAATCAGATTCATAGCCTACATCCTGATTTGTTGATATTGACGCAATGATTCCATGCAAAGGCTTGGGTTTCAGGGCCCCCTGACTCCTTGGGCCCCTGGGCCTGGGCCCGGTAGGCCCGTGCAGTAATCCATCCTGGTATGAACAGACAGGTAGGCTATGAATATCGGGGTAAGTTACAGCTGACAATAATGACGGATCTTTAAG